>NW_010406381.1:7699-29079 GCF_000710305.1 Buceros rhinoceros silvestris | reverse complement strand
CTGCTGCTCCCCTCTGCCGAGGGGCTTGAATAAAGCCCTTAAAGCACCCGCTTAGACTGGAGATAAATTCTTGGGGAATTCACAAAAACCTGAAGAGCTTTCAAATTCAGGGTGCTCCTTCCTCTTTTGTCTGCTCTTCTTGATGTCTGGTTCTGAGCAGCGTTCCTCGAGGATGAAGCCTTAATGATTCGGTCAGTGTTTATTTATAGATGCTGAATCTGTTCACGAGATTTCATTCACTCCCTGCATGCTTCATCGAGCTGACTCACTTGCCGAGGATAGCTAGGGATCCTCCTGCTGGGAGGATTTCTGTGGAGCGGAATATAATTCGAAACGGCCCTGAAACGGTGGCACCTCAGGGAGCTCTCTTTCAAAGTCATTCACTGATCATAACCACGTCAAGCAAGAAGAGCAACCCAAGAGTTGCTTCTGACTGAAGTAGCAGCTCAGGCCCACCGACCTGAACAGGCAAGTGTCTACAAGGAGCACTTCCAAGGAAACTTTCCTTCCACTCCCTGGTAGGTTGGTTGGCATTGTTTTTTAAAAAAACACTATACTTAAAATTCTATTAAAAATAGTGTCATTATATTCTGTGTTTGTTATTATTGGTTTATAGGTAGCAAACTTTCCCTCCATTATCTAGTTACTTAAGCTTGCTCCAGGATGTGAGGCCAACCAGTCACTGATGGTACACAAAAAGGACTAGAATCCATGTCATGCCTTTGGTTGAAAAATAAATAAAAATATTGTTATCACCTACATATCCACCCATATGATTCTGAGTACTCAGGGAGAAGTCTTCTGAAGGCTCAGTGTGCCTTTCAGAAAAAAAACCTCAGGCAGTATTGGAAGCTGATGAGCTTTCACAAAGGGTGTCCATGAGTTTCAACATTTCGTGTCACCTTGTAGACAAGCACTGTTTTCCAAAGTCAGTTTTGTGGTGAAGAAGATATTAAGATTAAATGAGCAGTGCAGAACTCGAAAAGCAAACCCGTAATTATTAATAGATTTTTAAATTGGCAGGCAATCGATTTTTAAATTGTCCTTTCACCCTTGGGTGTAATGTGGTTTGCCTCACAGTGATAAATTAGCAGCAGCACTGTGCTGTGACTCTTTCTACTGGAAGGTTCTCATTACCATTCAGGGGTTTTGCTGGCTCATCAGT
Source organism: Buceros rhinoceros silvestris (assembly GCF_000710305.1). NCBI lineage: Eukaryota > Metazoa > Chordata > Aves > Bucerotiformes > Bucerotidae > Buceros > Buceros rhinoceros. Next base: position 27,914 of record NW_010406381.1, on the reverse strand, counting down.
GAATCGTGGACAGCATTTTGATTGCTGACGTGTGGCCCAGAAACCAAAGAAAGGATAGGAAACCAGAGTCTATAAAAACCTTTGCTTGAATGCTGAGATTGATTGAGTTCTCAAATGAGACTAATCTCTTTGGCCGTGGTATTACTATCACTTATGTATCCCAGAGAAAGTGACAGCACATTCATCCCCTCAGTCCCTCTCTTTAAGTCTCAGTGTTCCTACTAATCTGTCAGGAAAACAAGAACAGTAACATGTAATGGACCAAATGTGCTTTTTTTCTTAACTGAGGAGAACAGTTCCCTTAATCCCAGTAGCACTGGGCTGCAATCGAAGGGTTTGATCCAACTTCCATTATTCACAAACATCTTTCAAGATAAATTACACTAGCAGCCCATAAGAAGATCAAGTTAATCATCTTCTTGGACAGATGACTTTCAGTTACTAATGAATAAAACATAAATCCAATTTTTAGTGGCTATTTGGCAGCTGTTTTATCTGGGTGTTGCTTAATCAGAGTTCTAATTAGAACTGGTTGCAGTTTTCTTTGTCAAAATAAACATTTTCAAAACACTAAAACTTTGTGGAGCACGTTGCTTTGTTTCCATTTCCAGTGGGGTAGGTTCTGAATCTCAGAGCAGAACTTCCAGTAAGACAGGCTGAAATGAATAAGAAAACTTGGGGGTTTGCATCTGAAAATGTGTATTTGCAGGCAATTTCATGTGTAATTTTACCAGATTATGCTCTGGTAGAATGAGTATGAACATTTCATCCTCAAAGACTTCAAAACCCCATGAAACACTGTGAAATAGTCACAGCACAGTGCTGCTGCTAATTTACCACTGTGAGGCAAAACACAGAATACACAAGAGTGTCTTGTTCTTCAGATAATTCCAGTTCTGACAATACTCGTTCTGCTTTGTTCAACATTGTTCCGCTGCTCGTTTTGCAAATGCCTTTACACCGCGTTTAGTGTTCCTGAACAGTTTGGATTGCGTGCCACACGCCACACATCACCTTCGAGAGCATGCAGTCTAGCAAAAATTGTGACAGTCCTTTTGCCATTCCTGGAATTTTCTCTTTTCCCAGATTCAGAGTATGCACATCATTTTGTATTTTACCCGTATGCAGCTTTGTATTGTCTCTAGTGAATGAAGCATGTGAACTGAACTCATACTAGAATTTAAGAATAAATGTTATATTAAAATCCCAAGTATCTCAGATGGTATAAAAAGCTTTTTTAAGAGGAAAATTGTCTTGCAGAGTTAGTATACTATAAAAAAACTGGAAAATGGAAAGGTAATAAACTATTTTTCATATTCACAAGCAATAGGTCAGGTAATAATGGGATTAAATTTCAGGAGGGAAAGTTTTAGTTAGACTTCAGGAAAAAGAATTAACTATGTGGTTAGTTAAGCACTGGAAGAGGAGAGTTGTGGAAGTCCCAACATTTAAATATTCTGGAATGTGAATGGACAAGTATCTGTCAGGAATGGTTCAAGTAAATCTGATGTTCCTTTGAGGTAAAGGGGTGTGTTTGATTGCCTTTCAAAACTCCCCTTTACTGTCTGTGCATCATTTTCTAATGAAGATGCCAAATGTCTGTGTTCATCTGACCTCTGACTGGTTCATAGACAGGTCTCTATGAACAATGTTTGGTCCTCAGTGCTTCCATGCTGCTTGTAGATATGGAGCTCTTGTTTCCTACTCGAGGAGCACAAGACTGAGTACAAGCTGGTGTTCTTATGGTTACATGACCCCAAGGAAGGCAAGCAAATGCCTGCACTAGCTAACCCTCTTCTATTACTGTATAGTCTCTCCACATGTAATTTCCCATCGTCAGATTCAGCCTGATGGTTTTGGGTTAGCAAGAACACAGACTCTTGTGGATACCTGGAACAAAGACGTGAATTTCTCAGCAAGCTAACCTGGGGAAGAAGGTATTTTGTCTACTGATACTACCTAACCACCTAAAGATTCAGCCAGCACTTCAGGGACTGGAACCATGATGCCTTTGATGGAAGCTGAAGATAATTTCTTGGTTAAATCTCTCAAGTATTTCTTCTGGCTTATCAGTGTCCTTCTGGTATTGTCTGGGTTCATTTAGAAGAAAATTTCCTGAAGTCGTCATTTCAGTAATGATAATAGTTGCAGCTGTTGAGAGAGATGAGAGTCAGTGGCCTGTTCTGTCTGAACCCTTTGTACATTATTTTTATTTACAGTAGACTCAGAGAAATACTGAAAGGCAAATTACTTTGGATAGCTATCTCTATAGCCTATACCAGAAAATACAGCAAATAGGAGAAAAAGGAAAGAAGCGGTTCTGCTGAGGGGAATGGTTGTTACTGCTGTAAGATGGAGCTATTACTGTCAGATCACCTTCCTCTTGTTCTTTGTCATAATACCTGACATTGCAAAAGCTCCTGAGCTGTGCTGCCTTACAAGAACAGAGATCTTACCCGTGTCTGCAGGAGGCATTGTAACATCCACATACAGCACAGTGGTTATGCCATATGCAGTTGGAGCTTGGAGTTTGCTAGTCACTTTGCTGTTTATTCAAGATGAGGATTATGGAGTTCTGGAATGAGCTGGAATTCACCTCAGGGTCAAATTTGTAGAAGATTTGAAGAGTCAAATATTGGTTTGTTTGGGACTGCTTCACTGTCAGTAGATTAGACAGAAGGAGCTGCTACTTGCTTCTGTTTAGGCGATTGCTCCAGAAAGTGTTGGTGGAGTGATTGTGGTGCTCTGCTGTCAAAGCAGACCTCTTGGTGCTTGCTTTGGTCTCATATGGAAGCAGCTCTAACTGTAAATGGACATTGGTAACTTGAGCTGAGAAGCCATAAGCAGCCACTTGCAGTGCCACCTTATGTCTCCCTTGCACGCAAGTGGCTCCAACAACAGGTATGTTTCAGCAGTGTTAACAGGATGAGCCTGAGGAGTTCCTTGGACCTTTCATATTTTCCAGTCACTGAATTTATTCCCTGATCACTGCAAGTGAAGAAACAAATATGAAAAGGGTGATTTGGGGCCTCAGTCCTGTGTGATAATGAGCACGCCTGCACATTGTTATGTCCCAGCTGGTTCTAAGTCTGTGGCAGTTGAAGGCACTCAGCAGCTTGCAGGATCAAACCATGAAGTGAAAAATAACCCCAACACTTCTAATCACTAAGAGACAGGAAAAGTATGTAGACAGGATGTATTATGAGTACTGATTGAATAACTAGATTAAGAGTAATTGAGGACAAGATCAGGGAGATGAGGAAGCTTTCATTTCTTTGGGGACTGTTGCTGTAGTACAGATTTTATTTACAGTCTCCAGCCAGAAAAAAAAAAATCTATTAACTATTGGCATAATTTTCCAGTGGACTACAGACTGCTCTGATAGCTGCAATTGCAACGAAGGATGTGACAAATCCACACATTTGAGATGCACTGAATGCCAAATACTAGAGTTGTTTCTCCCTGACTAACAAGTATAGATGTGTGTGAGTGCAAGACAGGAGCTCGAAAGCAGCTACGGCAGCTACAAGATGAGTGGGAGAGATGCAAACTTAGTACTGTCACTAAAAAGCAGCTGACAGTTCAGAGAAGAACCGGGAAACAACACTGCAAGTGTCATGTTTTTAGTCTTATAATACTTTTTGTTTCATCATTTAACAGCATTCACAGAAAAACATTTTGGTTGGGCTTTTAGGATTTCTTTCCTTACAACTTACTCTACACTTCTATCATTCTCTGTTAGCTGTATTGAAGTCATCTTTCTAACAACTGCTTATGATATCAGAAGAGATAATATCAACTGCAGCTGGGAATTAACAGCGAAAGTAATAAACTCCTAAGACTAAACCTCATAGTTTTCATGTGAATGACTTGACAGTAATGCATCAGGAAAAGAAAAATCAAAAAATAGAAAGAAGATGATGTAAAACACAGGTGTAAAGCAAAGCACTCCTAATAGCAGGAATAGAATTGGTGGGCAAACCCAAGTAGAGCGATACCAAATCCTAGATCCAAGAACTAGGTCCAGTTCTTCACTCAGTTGTAGACAATGAAACAGTCATCACAGAAAGGACTATCATTCATTCTGGAAAAGGAGACTGCAATGCAAGGTGTTGACTTCGGTGACTTTTTTGTAAAACTGTCCAGAAGAGATAATAAAGCATTAGATGAGAAAGAGAACTCGAAGTAGAAGAGATGCTGGACATACTCCGTAGTGTCAGCTGCCATTGCACTGGCTTGAATAACCAATTTATTTATTGAAATGGAGGTGGCTTCTTAATGTATGTACCAGTGGAAGTTTCTGGATACTCAAATTACAAAGCTACCCACCAGTCCCTTATGTGATCACACTTTTGGGTGTCTTTCTCCAACCTGTGTAAAGTCAGAGTGAGAAAGTGTTGGCTCCTGCTTCCACCCTCTGAGGTACCGCTCCATTTTAAAAACATGAAGGTTCAGACCAGGTTTTGCCTGGCCTTTCTCCAGTAGTGGCCAACAGCAACTAAGGGAAGAGTATAAGAAGATGTAGTATTTTCCCCACATCACTTTATAAAAACACTTGGACGTCACCCAGAAACTGCCCGCAGTACTGAGTAGAGCATCCTGGCATTTGCAACGAGATGGGTATTATCAGACTGGGTTCTCTAAACCCAACCATTTCCCATGTGAGACGATATGACACCCATTTTTAGTCAATGCAAATTTGGGCTGAATATGGCACGTTATGAAAGGGTTTGTTTTTATTCAAGTTTATTTATTCACAAAAGGAGTAGTAAGTCAGTCTATTTAGTTGCACAGAAAGGAAAACCACCCAACTCCGTGGCAGAATTTGATTTATTTGTAAGTTATGGGGTCTGAAGTTATCCTTAAATACAAGTAATAGAGAAGCAAACACAAAACTTGTTCCAAAGAAACAGGAGAATGACTAAGTGAACAAGGTCATGCTGGAATCACATGAATAAAAATCACTACTTTCTGCAACCATTCACTTACATTTAAAGTAAAACTAAGCCCTCAGCCCTGCAATTTACAATGCACAGAGAATCTGGAACTCTGGCCCAAAATTGTTGACAATCCATTGTTTATTGTAAATCACATAGACTTAGTTTTCAAGATCTATGTTCACATAAAACATGATAAAATATTATTTTCTAATATTTTTCATTCAGTTGGCTTTTCCAATACTCCTGTGACCATATCAGAATGTTTAAGTAGCTTGTGAAAATAGCTGAGTACATAAACACACTGAATTTCATTCCAAAGAAGATCTATTCTCCAGGAACTTTCAGCTCAGCATGGGTAAAGAGGTAATCGTGAAGATCAGGAGACTGTGTGAAGAGGTATCTCCCCTTTTCCTTATTTCTTGATTGATTTAGATGCTTTAATATCATATTCTGCATCTTCTTAAGTTCTTCTATGCTCTTCTTTTCAGATATTAGTCTGCTTGATATTTGGTCCAACCTGTTTCTTGTTTGAACTTGAAAAAGAAAATGTACTGTATTAAATTGGTAACATTCAAGTCAAAAGCATTACTACCCCCTCTTGCATTCCTGTGGGAGCTTGTAGGGAATTATGATGAGTACTAATATTAAACAAGAGAAGAACTGCAGAACCTAAAGGTAAGAAGTTTTTGCATCTGGTGGAGTTACCTGCTCACTACATTCTTAATTCCTTAACTGCTGTTTTACTTCATTTAGTGCAGTGTAGTAAAATCAAATATGGCTCAGACAAATTTTGCAGTCTTCAGGAGTGTATCCATTCCATTAGTGTCCACAGGAAAATGTCTTATTCAGGGGCTCAAAGATGCTATTTCTGGGCAGTATGTACCTGTATTTTTCTAAAAGTACAACTACTGAAACACACAGCAGACTACAACCACATCACTGGCTTTCCTCAAGCATTCAGATTAAAATAAAATTCTTGAAATACTGGCATTTGGAGGCCAGTTTCCTCTAGAATACCAATACGCAGTATCTGTCATGTACATTTTTGCAGCTATTTTTTATTTTGGCCTTCTGAAATTAACAAAATTTACACATGGGTTTTGAGGGTTATGTCTATTAGTGCCGATGCTAAATGAATCTGTGTCTATGGACTGCAAACATCTCAGATCATGCTTGTAATGTAATCTGAAACACTGCTGGAAAACAGTTTTGAAAACCACAGGCCTCCACCAACCCGAGCCCAAGCAAACTCATTTAATCTCTGTAAGCAGCCTTTTCACTGTTTATCATTTTTCCACTAGAGGGGCACATTACTCATTTTTCTGTACCAGACCTCTACTTTTAGCTGATGTCCATTAAATAAATCTGAGATTCGAGTATGAGATATTTTAATTAGTGTTTTGCAGTCACGACCTCTTGTCTGATATACTGTTTTATGTGTGCTTGTGAGCAAATTCGGTCAAAGGTTAGCATTTCCTGTTCAAAAAGCAAAATGAGGATCTTTGCTGTGCTCCAGGGAATTCCCTGCTATAGGATAAAAGAAATCTTGATTTCATATGGATTCCAATGCATTCAAAACGGACTTGTAAGTTAAACGAATTCACCTCTTATTCTCTTCAATACCGTTGGCCCAGAAATCCTCAAGATGGCAAGGGCTCCATAAACCAAAGTCATCTGTAGCCGTGTGTTTAGCTAAGCCACCCCAACCAGTCCAGCTGAAGCTGAACACTAATTATGTCTACAGACTCAATGCTATTGCCAATTTTGATGTATCTTATCTAATTTTTTGTTTCTTTAGTTCGAGGTTTTCTTAGTTCCAAACCAATTCCCATTCAGTACGTAGCAGGCAACCTTCAGGTCACCTAATTTAAGTGTTAGCCTGGGTGTAATTCCAGATTCAGTGGAATGACACCAATGCGGAGTTTTATCTGGAAAGGAATGGAAGGCACATTGTCAAAGTATCTCACTGCCGTACAGTCATCTTTAAAATTTTATTTAATTTACAGTCAGCATTTTTATCAACATGGTATAACCATGCTGAGCTAAATTCTTTACAGCTGTTCAAGCTCACAAAACCTTTGCACTGAGATCAAAATTGTGCCTTTTAGCTCAGAGAGTAGAGGCCTGTGTTTTGCACCCAGCACCGAGACTCGCTGCCCATAACCAGCCAAAGCCTTTGCCCATGCAAATGCAGCAGTAGCATGTTATGATAACTTCAGCAAAGTTCTTCTTCCAAGTGGCCCTGCTTTTTTAAGAGCCATGCTTTGGTTTACTTACTTATTAAGAAAATTACGAATGAAACAAGTGCCAAACTGACGATCAAAGTAAGAATAAAGGTGACGAAGAACAAACACTGGTTTCTTATGTTAGTCCCTGCTGTGTTTTCTCCAGTACCATCAGCGTTCTCTTCCTCATCTGTTATGAGATGACAAATCATTTGATGATGAAGTTTGTTAAAGTTGATTAGGATAAACATGATAGAATGTTCTTGGCTTCATGAAATGATGCAGAATACATCATAATTTTGGCCAACAGATAGTGCACGAAAGGGAAGAAACCAACTTTATGAGCTCAGCTTGAATTTGGAAGTATAAAAACAAGTATATCTGTTACAGTTGTTGGAACATATTCAACAAAAATGTTTCTGTTGTTGAAACACAGTCTTTTTTTGAAGTTGACCTGTTTCACAGTTCAGAGTTTTGCAAGTCAGTTTTTACATGTACAGTGGTTGCAGTGAAGTTTTCATTGGAAGGCTTTCTAAAAACCTAAACAGGCCCAATGTTTTCAAAAGAAGAGAGAGAAAAATTCATGTTGAAAATTGAGGTATACAATCATCCTATACATGACCCGGCAACGTGCGTTTGCAGTCCAGAAAGCCAACCGTATCCAGGGCTGCATCAAAAGAAGTGTCACCAGCAGGTGGAGAGAGGTAGTTCTCCACCTTTACTCTGCTCTTATGAGTCCTCACCTGGAGTGCTGTGTTCAGCTCTGGGGCCTCCAGCATAAGAAGGACATGGACCTGTTGGAAAGAGTCCAGAGGAGGGCCATGAAGATGATCTGGGGCTGGGGCACCTCCCTGATAAGGACAGGCTGAAAGAGTTCAGCCTGGAGAAGAGAAGACTATGGAGAGTTTATAGCATCCTTCCAGAAATTATAAGGGGCCTACAGGAAAGCCAGAAAGAGAATTTTACAAGGGCATGTAGTGATAGGAAAAGCGGTAATGGCTTTAAACTGAAAGAGGGTAGATTTATATTAGAAATAAGGCAGAAATTATTCACTATGAGGGTGATGAGGCACTAGAACAGATTGCCCAGAGAAGCTGTGGATGCCCCCACCTTGAAAGTGTTCAAGGTCAGGTTGGATGGGGCTTCGAGCAACCTGGTCTGTTGGAAAGTGTCCTTGCCTGTGGCAGGAGTGTTAGCACTAGGTGATCTTTAAGGTCCCTTCCAACACAAATAGCCTGGAGAAGAGAAGACTATGGAGAGTTTATAGCATCCTTCCAGAAATTATAAGGGGCCTACAGGAAAGCCAGAAAGAGAATTTTACAAGGGCATGTAGTGACAGGAAAAGCGGTAATGGCTTTAAACTGAAAGAGGGTAGATTTATATTAGAAATAAGGCAGAAATTATTCACTATGAGGGTGATGAGGCACTAGAACAGATTGCCCAGAGAAGCTGTGGATGCCCCCACCTTGAAAGTGTTCAAGGTCAGGTTGGATGGGGCTTCGAGCAACCTGGTCTGTTGGAAAGTGTCCTTGCCTGTGGCAGGAGTGTTAGCACTAGGTGATCTTTAAGGTCCCTTCCAACACAAATCATTCTATGATTCTGTGATTCTATGATTCATCCTTAGAGTTCCTTCTTTTTCTCTTTGACAATAGAAGTGTCCCTGGGATGATTAATTTCCCAAATTAAGCAGCTCAGTTAAGCTCCTGATGTTGGACAGCATGAACGTAGGTCTTGACTTTTTATCTTAAAACAAATGTTTTCTGTATTATTCTTCTTTAGGTTTTGTTGGTTTCATTCCAGTAAAAACTCAGGTACATATCCTCCCAAATTGTCAAAAATGGAGCAGATTCTCACAGGGACTACGTATGTTGAGAGGAAAAAGGAACAAGTAGTTGCAGTACTGCCCTCAAATCAGTGTGGCCAGCTGGTTTATTTCTTTTTAAATAATGTGTTACTTATAGGGGAAGTTAGTACTTTAACTGCTCACTAAGGTTTGGTTTTATGTTTGGGGGGAACGGGGAGCTAACGCAATTTCATTTTGGTGTCAGTCTCATACGGACTAATATTGTATGCAAAGTACTATAATTTCTCCTTCTGTAATTGCTGTCTTGGCATTCTGAAAGGAAAAGCGGCATGTGTATCTGTGAAAAATATCTTTCTAGATGATTTCTATCTGTGAAAAATATCTTGTTTTAGCTGGTAGAAATCACTGAGGTGATTTGCAACTAAGCCTATGTGGTGATAAAAGTGTGGGGAAGCTACATATGCCATTACGACACTTTAATAATGAACCAACCCAAGGCTGAGCAACTCACGGAGCTTGCAGGAAATCCCTGGGAATATATCTGCTTTTCTCTATTGCATTTAACATGATAGTGGCTGTGGGTAAGCTGAAACCTTTTAATATTAAGGGTTTGGGGGGTTATTTTTATTCCCTTACCATTCGTAACAAATGCATCATATACTAAGTGCCTGAACAATATTGCTTTCTCATCAGAATAATAGGGTTGGGAAGGTCCTGCTACTGCTGTCTCTCAAGAATACTAAGATATCAATAGAGGTCTCAAAAGTAGTCTGGGCTTGCTCTGCCTAATGAATGCTTCCTACTATTTCAGCTGGCTGAACGTGCCAGGCTGCAGTGTTGTAAGGAATCAGTGGACAGATATTCTTGCCAAAGAGCGAACAGTGGGACTGTTTGATCATCTCAAACATAAAGAAATTGCTGCATGGTTGCCACCAAAGCAATCAAAAGGTATATACATTTTAAATAGCTTTTAACGTCATGGCTGGTGTGTTTGATTACACCAGGTCATGTTAAGCTACTGAACAAAGGGGTTGCTGTGTACTGTAACATTCTTGAAACATCGTTTTTAAAGTGAATTTGGCATCTGCTATACTACTAATAGATCATTCGTAAGACTTTAGCATTTACCAGAAATTGAAAAATACTCACTGATTTTCTGTCAAGTAAACCAGAACTTTTTGCTACTAAATAAAGCAGCTAAGGACTGAAAAATTCCTTTTATGTATTTAACTGATGGCATGAGAAAACTACAGAATCTCCAAGTAGTTTGGGTTTTTTTAAAAAAGAGAATATTAAAAAGAATAATCCTAAAAGGAGCCAAATCACTTTACAAATTGATGCATAAAATAGCTATTAAGCTACATATTTATGTCTGAAATGTACGGAGGAGCATGCACATGGTTATTCTACAAAACTATATATGATTCCACAGAACCCTCATTATTTACCTGGAAAGTAAACAATACAATACAAATAATATAATAAAAAAATACAATAAAAATTACAAAAGCAAGCAAGACAGTCACTCTGTCAAAGTGTTTCTTTGACATTAAAACTGATTTATCCCATTGCCTCATTTTGTACTTGTAGAAGTGACGGTATCAAGATAATCTACAAATGCAAATAAAGTAGCTTATGTCTAACGTCTTTGTATTAAATATAGAAAACAGCACCATTCCAGACAGTTGCATTAGGAAAGGTTAGGAGACTGAGAAACACAAGTAATGGAAAGGCATTTAAGTCCTGTAAGTAGAAGCAAGATTAAGTGATGGCTGTTTGAAACTCATTTAAACATAACTGTTCTATAGATTTTCTTCAGTCAAATTTGCTTTTATAGTAAGGGAAATAAAAGGAGATTCAAATATTGTTAAGTGGAACACTGCTGAAAAACTCCACATTTTAAGATGTTTTTGGGTCACCAAGAACTCAGATATATTGTAGCTATCACCAGCTCAAACCAGGACACTGGGTAAAAATATTCTCATTGCCATGAGAAATCAAAGATAAAAACCCTGTAAAACAGGTAGAAGTGTGTGAGTCCATATCTGAAACTGTAAGTAAAGAGTCTGCAAATTAAAATGGTTAAAAGTCTAATGAGATATTTCAGATAACTGGTTCAAGTCTTTAGGAGATGTGTCTTAAAAGAATGTACAGAAATTCTCTGGTGTTTCTGTTGCCACGTGTGAATTTTAGGGCTTGTGAAGAGTTACCCTGTTATTTATGTAGTAGGTGTATATTGGGTATTACTAGAGACATTATCCTCACAAATCCCAGTGGAAAGGGAAGTTCAGGCTTGACAGTGAATTGCTAGCCAAATGCAAGGATTTTTCAATCCTTGAAATACTCAGCAGGATCAGCTAAACCATTAAACTGTTCTGTGTAAACTACATAATTTTCAACCTTTTTCATGTATTTTTCAGTACAGAGCTTGATATATACATATTGGCCTATTGGGCTGTTGACACCAGTGATACACAACGTGGTCAGCCTTTTCAAACGTCATAACTATTTCTTTATAGCCTGTTGTACCTACAGGCATCACCTACCATACGTACCTAGTGCATGTTGGGATCCAACTGGACAAACATTTAGTTTGTTTAGGTTGTTTAAGGAATCAACTACATAAAGTTTTCCTTCTTGGTGAGTACCAGGCAGGTTAATTTCCAAGGAAGGCCTCTCCATTGTATCTAAAAGAAACAACAATTAAAAAGGTAAATTACAGTATAGATATGGGAAATAACAGGTTACAGTTGGAGTCATGTTCTGAGAAAATGCTGAACAGCCTTCACAACCCTTAAAATGAGGGGATTTGAGGGACCAGCACACTTACTAGATCTTAGAGGCAAGGGTAACTCAGTGCATAAGGACTTGTTTTTTCTTCGAGGTCTTTGATGAGTATCATTTCGTTTCTACTTTGTGTTTGAGCACTTGATACTTACACACACTTGTACATCTATTTGTGTGTGGAGAAAGAGAAAAATCTATTTGACTGGCTCCAGCATTGATTTGAATGTTAGTTATTTGGTTGTATAACCCTTTTGTTTTGGTGGGTGCTTGGTAAGATGATGGATGATACCCTGATTGCAGTGAAATCCAAACCTTCACTAACACTGCCAGGAAGGATGTCACTCAGGTCCGGTGCTTTCAGCTGAGGTAACTCAGAGATAACACAGAGGAAGCAGGAACAGGTGTATAGGAGATAAGCAGCAAGAACAGGGGCCTGCTTATGCACCTTGGAATATCCCTGTGAAGTTATTATTTGTGAAAAACAGAGCAAAATACAGTCTCCTGATGTGGTTCTACTTCACATAGATGCTAGTTTTTGACAAATGAAAGCCTGATGGCAAAGCCTTTACTCCACACTAACACATTCCTTGCCTTAAAAAAAGCACTGTATGGGGCCCAAATCGGCAAACAGATAGGTCTTTTTGACCTGGCAGTCTAAAGGTACCTTCCCTTGCTTGTGAATGTGAGAGCGAAGCTCATAGAGATTAGTTTAGACTTGTAGTCAAATATGTTTTACCCATTTAGTATTTTATCAAAGCTCCCAACTTCAATTTTACCCACCAAACGTAACTCATCACTTCATGGGATGCGAACCTCCTGTTGATGGAGGGTATTGAGCACCTAAGGGTGATTTCTGAGTCCTAACTGGGTTGAAATGCCCTCTTGACATGCATCTTCCTCTCTCTCTCCAAGCAATGGAGAACACAGTGTGACCAGATTCCCAATCTAGCACTTGAAAGCCTAAAGCTTGAGGAATACAGGCCCTAGTGTTTACAGAAAAGATCTGCTCTCACCCTCATCAAACCAGAGGCAGTAGATTGTCATAAATTCCCCTGAATCTGAGCACACAGCCAAGTAAACATTCACTGAGCCTCAGTAAGTCTGAAGACTTACGTGCTTCAATCTCCCCTGACAGTGGGGCTTGTTCGGCTGGTGGGGATCGATGGGCCCACAGGTGCACTTTTAGATTCATATTTAATAGTGTAAGGAAAGATTATGGCTTGGTTTTTTAGCTGTTCTGAATTGTTGCTGCAAAATGCAAAGATGAGGTAAAAAAGCTGGCATAGCCATGCTTACCCTTACCAAGTGTATGCTTTTTGGGTGAGCAGCAGTAATTTCAGGACAGATGGCTGCGTCCGCTGTCCATCCCCTAAAATGCATCGCGGTGCCAGGCAGCACAGTCTGCATGTGAGCCACGTCTCCACCAGCGCTGGCGCTGCTCTCTCCCCACAAGCACACCCCTGGCCAACTGCCATCGTTACAGAGCCCTGAGTTTCAACACCGGCGTGCTTCAAGTCACTCCCTCATGCGCAGAAGCTCCTGGTTATTTTTAGCTTCTGAAGAGCAGTTGTTTGTTGTGGTTATTTTGATTAGTACCTCCCTGCAACTCCAGGTAAGACTATTTGTCATAACCTGAGCTGTAATAAATGTGAGTACCTTTGATTCATTAATGTTATGAATTATATGTTTCTGCATTCATTATTAATTACTTAAAACCCATTTCCTCACTGCATATAACCACAGTGAAAATAACCAGTAGTAGTTCAACGAAGTCCATTTGTTTGATTGCGTTCACGTACCAAACAGAGGAGAGAAGATACAGACATCAGTGTCACTGGCCAAAACTGTCAATTCTTTTCCCAACACACCAGTCTAGACATTGGGGTTTGGGGAGTCACTCTGTCTTGTACTTATGCTTTGCTTAAAGACTCTTTTCCCCACATGACTTCAAAATTTCTTCTTAAGCTGTTCTGGTAAAACTACAACTTAGAATGAGAACACACCAAAAATTCTTAACAGAAAAAAGGAAATCAGGTCTAAAAGGAATTAAAAAGCAGAAGAATGAAACATTACTTACAACATAACTATGTTCAGGTAATGCCACTATGGAAGAGATCAGCCAGTCAAAATCACCCGAAGAAAACTTGTTCTGCTGCTCCTCTCTCTACTTTTAGATCCATAGGAACCTGTCAGCTCCTGCAGGACCCATGAAGGCAGCTACGAAACAGACTGTCCCGTTCAATCTATATTTAGAATTCATCTTGGCTAAGTATACTGACTTCACAATATTGATCTCTTTAAAAAGAAATCAGCACAAATACAGCTCTTTTTTATCACATTGGAATCGTTACAGTAATATCCTACCATGGAGAATGAGGTTTGTTACTGATGATCGATGCTTCACTAATCTTTTTGTTTATTATGCCTTTTTGAAGCTCATTTTCTATGCAGAACAGTCGTATCTACAACACTGTAGCAATGAGCAACCAGTTTGCTATGCAGAAGAGTCCTGCCTACAATACTGCAGTCATGAGTACTTGAAAAGCATAGACTGGAAAAAACAGGTTATTTTCCTCCTTCTCCCACACACCATATAAATTCAAGTTGGACACTATTATGGGATGGACTAATTTGTACAGCATCCTTAGTTGTTTAAAAAAATAAATTCTGACAAACTGTTTGAGACCATTAGTAACTGCTCCTTCCCAGACAGTTCTTTTGATCACTCGGATTTTTTCTTGCTGACGGTGCAGAACAAGTTACAGCACACGGTAAGGACAGGCAGCTGACACTTACACAAAGGGACACCAAAACAAATCCTTTCTGAAGCCATTCTAGATGTCCAGAGTTTTGAAACACTTTACACTGACAGTAAAGAGATTTTTCTTTCAGGAAACAGTATAGAGGATACATCTTCTGTCTCATAGTTCCCACCCCAAGCTGACAAGCTCTGCTGCTGCCCACTCTTGAGTAGCTGGGCCAGTAACAGATCTAAAAAGCTTGCTCCCTTTCTGCAGGGGTCTCCTAGAAGTCCTCCCTCCAAACAAGGATGTGCAAAGCCAGAAAAAAAAATCTCACCTCCATCGCTGAATGGTTCCTGACACCGTTCTAATTGAAAGCTGAGGACGCAGGCCTCTCCAGTTCCAAGCCTGAAAGGGTCTACAAACCTATCAGATCTCTGCAGGGCAGCAAAACAGCCTGTCACCCTTCACTCAGCCTTGGAAGCCATCCAGGTCTCTGTGGTTGGTGGCCACGGTGCAATGGGGTAAGGGGCAGCCACATGCTTGGCCACTCGCCAGGAGGTGCTCTGGAGAGCAGCTTTGCAAAATGCTGGCAGGACAGGAAGCTATCAAAATGGCTACTCTACACTAGCAAAGCATGCCTGGGGTGACCGCCCAGAAGCCACGGGAAGAGAGCAACAAGCCGTGCAAACGGTGCAGCTCAAGGGGCCCAGTCTCAGCCTGGGCAAACACAGGTAGCCAGTTTCACCTAGTTCACTAAGCAGTTTCTCCCCAACTTGTGTGACAAACACTGACAGCATGTCAGTAATAGCACAAATGTCAGTTGAAGGCCTTGCTGTGGTGTAAGCAGTTTCATAAGCCAAACAAGTTCTTATGTAAGGGATTATTTAAGAAAAAAATTGTAAATTAGAAGATACAACTGATTAGTATTTATGGGTTTTCTAGAATAGGTTCAGCTATAATCTGAAACTAAAAAAAAACCCCCCAAGCCCTAAACAAACAAACCACCCCACCCCAAACTTTCCCTTATCAGAGCAAGCAGAAGTTTCCAGGGTGTGGGTTTTCAGGGTTTTTTTTCTGGGTGTGAAGTTTACTTCCTCTGCTAATAACTTGACCTACAGTATTAAGAATGTTTATTCTAACAAGCACTTTATAGTTCTTCTCATTCAGAAGTTCCAGCTATGTAGGTTTTAGTGTCTTTATTACATAAAGCCCCCATCATCCCCAAGAAACAGTTCTGCTACCAGCACAGTTCAGGTTTGAGTCAAACTGAGGGTAGGGGAATAGTTTTCAACGTGGCAAAAACAGGGCAGCTGGAATGGTTCCTGCAAGATAAGGGACAAGGTGTTTTGCAGTACCAGAACTAGGAAACATTTGACCATTACAAAACCGCTGACAACAGCAGGCTGTTGTGCAGACCATATGTAAATAAGATGGACCTTCCACACACAGCAAGGTTAAGTTTCATGTAGCATCTGCTAAAGCATTAAGACTAACCCAACCATCTGCGAAACCCATTTGTTTCAACATTTACGTTTTTCTAGCATTTCAGATTTTCATTCATGCAGTAATCACTTCTACACAGAAATCAAGCAGTGAGAAACATCTTTATTCCAAAAATTAAATATCCAATTTCAGAACATGAGAATCTTCATTTTATGTTACATTGAGGCAAGTATTCGTATCAGTATTTACTTCACAAAGTGAAGGTAACTGAAGTTCGTAGTCCCCTTCAGGATGAAGTCATACTATGTAGACATTTCTTTGTCCAGCTTTCACTGAAGAGTTTTAAAAGTTACTAAAATAACTCCACACAAACAAGTTCATCTTTTCTTATCATGACATCCTTACCAAAACACTCAGTCAATTAATTCATTGAATTTACCTTTATACAAAGTAAGGAATCCAATCTGACACCCAATCAGCGTTTGACTACAGTTATCCCCCCCATTTAACAGTTCAGCAACAAATATTCACCTCTGGAGCAAGTTGCATCTAATGCAAGTGTTATAATGTACCCTGCGCTCCATCTTACATCAATCTACATACAGTGTATGTGCAACTAAGCTACAGTATGCACTATATTTACAGACTTTATACAACATCCCTGTTCACAAGTACAAACTGTGACTGCAGAAGTTAAAAAAAAATCATTTAAAGGTTACAAATTATTTTAACTATGAAAATTGAACCCCATGGAAAAAGATCTAGAAAAATTCCCCCACATCTGCTCTTTTATCACGACATTTACTTCTAGCCTTTGTCCGAGCCTTGAATGCTGCAGAGTTGTACAAGTGCTGCAAAATAAAAGGAAAAATTATCCACAGATTTTCAAAAGGCTTGTTCAGAGATTTTATGTTAAAAAACAGCTGGAAGTTATCATTTATTAATAAAATCTTTGAAGTAAACTGGTAAGCTTTCTGGTATTTATAGTTTCTTTCCATGACAGGCTGATTCATTTTAACATATAAACATTTAAAAGAAACTTAGACTGTGTAAGAAAGGCTGAGCTGGAAGCAATTCTGGAAGCTGGTCAGTCTTGAACATCAATACAGACACAACACAGATTAAGTTTGCCCTGATTACACTTGGTAGCAGAATTGTCCACCATTGTTTGGACATGTGATGAGTACATTCACAACTAAAAGAACAAAGTTATCCTCCTGCTGTCCATTTCACACTGGAGAGCTCAGGATCCTGTCTTTATAAAGGCTCAGTTTCTATGGTTTACTGCAGGTTCCTACCCCAAAAATCTACATCTCTCATAAGAGCCCAAGTTTTACATGCATGGAGCATGAATCTGGTACCAATCAGCAACCAAGTCAACCTTCAGACCCCCTTGGGAGAAAAGCAGTAGCAAACACATGCCCAGTGGAAATCTAAAATAAGAGCTCAAAGATGCATACAATCAAGGTTTGGTTTCGTTCGGGACAATATGGGGCACTGTTAGAACAAGTGACAAGTTTAAAGATGACACCTTCTAAAGTGCATGTTTGGAATACCATTTAATTCAGCAGAAATATATTTATGTATAAGAAAGCACATTACGGTGCAATAACCTACCCTTTCAAAACGGGGTATCTTCATTGTTTTAAGAGTTGCAGCATCTAGCATTACTGGTGGACCAAGCTCAAACACATTCCGAAGAAAGTCATTTGACTAAACAGGAAACACATCAAATGATCAGTTTCTCCTCTGACTACCATGCCTCCAAAGATGACTACTTAACAGTAGTCATCAAGTATTCTAGTAAGAAATAGCAGCAACTTGACACAAATCTTAGTATTTGCCATTAAGCCAAGGAACTCTTCTTCCTTTAATCACAGTAAGGCTATGAGGACAATTGTCCTCTGGAGAAGATAGAGGCAGCCCCCTCTCTCCCTCTCCCTTGATTTTTTTGTCCCACAAAATTAGACACTGTTTTGTTACATCCTCTACACAAGATTAGGCAGCTAGACACAGGTCTGTAGGGTTTCACAACACACCAGTTTAAAAAATATCTGGCTGTAAAAGTAGTATTTGAAAAATTGTAAAAAGTTGCTACATGCCTGGCCTCCCTCAGTCACCCAGAAATGCTACTGACACTGGACTGGAGATTTTAACCCCCTGATTACCACTGCAATTTGGGAGTGTATACGCCTAAGTAGAGTTCCTGCCTCTGCCGCATATCTGAACAGATGAATAATGAACAAGCAGGCCCTACGACAGAGGATTTATCCCTTCCCTTCACGAATGCTGTCATCACTGAACTGCAAATTGTGTTCATTATTTTTGACTAAAACTTTGCATTTCATTTAAAGGCTTGAACAGGAAGGGTGGAGGCATGTAGCTTTATAGCAGCCAGATGGCCACACCACTCTGCTGAAAGAGAGCATAAAGATTCAGGAATAACCCTGAAGCTACAAAGATACCCAGCTTGAATTTCTCACTTCTTGGAGAAGTCTAACTGCTAACTCAGCACACCCAGGCTGCAGCTCAGAGGCAGCTTCTCCAGACAGTTCTAGCTCACTGCAGTTCAGTTTGTAAGTGTTGCCTTTTAACACTTCTAATGCGAAGCCCATCCTTCCCCCAAGTTCTGCTCACGATTTTGTAACTCAGACTGAATTACTACAAAGAAGCCAGACAGGGAACAATAGTCTGAGCATGTATCAAACAGAAGCTCACCTGCAAATGGTATTGCATCCCGGACCCCAGAATCTCCTTGAAGGTATCATAAGTTTGTTTTTTAACCCAGCAGTCAATATACATGCGCTCAGGTCCAAACTTTACCATCTCTGTAGGAAAGTCACGCTCCTATCCAAAATTAAAGAGAGAGAATTTTATTTTAAACAGTCTTTTCTATTAGGAATTGTGTCTCTCTCGATGAATTTTATTAGTAAATTGGGGACAGCAAAACCTCCCAAATAATATAATACACATATACTAAAAATTGTATTTGTTGATAAACTGATGCACACCTGAAGTTAAATCTCATGTAAGACTGGAAGCTGATATTCTCCAAGTCAGAAAGCATTTTAAAAAAAGAACCAACCATTTAACTTTCATCTTTAAAATGACTTTAAGAATAGGACTTATCACCAGAAAAACCAGTTGAGTGCAAGAGTCACCTTTAAGTTAATTTGCAAGCCTCATTTAGTTCCCACCTTTCAAGCGCATCAAGCTACATTTGTCACAGTGGAATGTAACAAGTGCTAAAGCAAGTGACTCGCAGAATCTCAAAGGTCACTTCAAAGCTGCCTCCTTCATTTCCGAGATGTTAAACTGCTCTGTCAACTATTATTTATCTGGCTTTACCCATACAGCCATGTAAAAATTACCTGACAAGTAAAAAATCTAGTTTGAGAAGTGTAAAATAACAAATAATCTATTAAAGTGATAGAAGTTTGACATTTGTTTAAGAGGCTTTACTCAGAAGTTATGTCACTAACCAGGTATTTTTAGAGTCCTGTTTCGGGTATTGTTCTCAATCTGGATACAGAAAACCAGATGATTACAGCACAACGCTTAAGACAACAACTGCCCGCCATACATAAACACTTCTTTGGCCCCGGCAGAGGTGCCATTTGGAAATGTGCCAGACTACTAAGTTGCTTTTTGTTTATTGTGCACAGCAGTTTAGTAAGAGATTTTACAGTAAACCTTTTCACAATTCAGGACACTGATTTGGATGTCCTACAAAGAGTTTACAAAAAAAATCTGCTCATGGTATAAAATAAAAAGAATTTAGTATCTACACTGCAATGTTTAGCTTCTTTAAAGCAAAAAAACCTCCACTCTTCAATATGGAAGTCAAGTTTGGAGCAAAATAAACACAGTTTGTCCTTCTTTGTTCTACATCCCTAAAGAGCAGTTATACTTTCCACACACGATCAGAATCGGAAATCTCATTTACAGTAAGTTTCTCTTGTTGCTTTCACTGAAACAGTAATACTACTTAATAATGAAACTATAGTGGTTGAATTGTACACTACAGTTAGAATCCAGACATTCGAAGTAAGACAAAAGAATCACCTCAACAGCTCGTAGAACATCTCTGAAGACAGATCGCTGCTTTCTTTTATCTACTTTGGCTCGGTGCTTGTTCCCATCAGTAGCCAGAGCTCTTAGCTTCTCTGTTAGAAGTTCCATATCTTCATAAAAGAAATCCTAGTCCAGAAAAAAATATTTTTTTTTTTTTTTTTTTTTTTTTTTTTTTTGCCCCTACCTTTTTTTCCGCCA
>NW_010406381.1:7300-7680 GCF_000710305.1 Buceros rhinoceros silvestris | reverse complement strand
AGTTCCATATTTTCATAAAAAAAAACCTAGGCCAAAAAAAAAAATTTTTTTTTTTTTTTTTTTTTTTTAGTTTCTGGCCCTAACATCTTTTCCTGCAAATAGGAAAATGGATCTCTCCCAAATTCTGGGCATGTAGATCTCTACAGCCTGTTACTCTGTTACTTAAAGACAGAGATGAGATGGCACTACCCATAGTTCCATTTGCAGCTTTTCAGCCAGTAAGAACAAAGTCACAGCATCCAGTTTACCCAATCAAAGACACTATCAAACTCTACTCAGGTAGTCAGAGCCACACAAAACAATGCAGCTCCTTCAGCGTGTGTATATACCTGTCAATCTGCTCTGGTCCATAACTCCAAGGGACTCAAACTGCCTAACTG
>NW_010406381.1:0-7187 GCF_000710305.1 Buceros rhinoceros silvestris | reverse complement strand
CCCAAACTGATCTGCTGACCCTGGCTGCCACTCCTGTTGACAAGCTGTGGGCACTTTCAGGTTATCAGCACAGAATTCATGCTGCTGGAGATGGATCATGAGACAACATTAGACTGACAGTACAGAATATTTAGTCCTAAGTCTGGTATGGGGTGGAAAATTAGAAAGCAGTTTTAAAAAAATGCTTAACAACACACTCAAACTTTAATGCATAATTGTTTAGCAAGAAGTATTTTTGCCCTTTCATTTACTAGTTCCGCAGTAGTTTACCCAGATTAGTAAGAGTATATGTAAAATTAGGTAAAACCAAGTTTTTGTTGGTTTTTTAATCTGAATAGTTTATCAACTGATTAGGCTGAGTTTACTGCATGTGTTTTGGAAGAAACTGGTCAAAGACAAACAGAGTAAGCATTTATCTGCACTGATTGCCAAGGGTCCAAGAATAATTTGTAATGATTAAAAAGGCATTTCCTCAGTGACCATAAGAAATTTTTAGTGAACACAGCCTCATTCATTAATGCATTTTAGTATTTTAGTTACTTGCAGTCGCTTTGACCAAATAAGGGATTGAGTTTTGGTATCTTTTTTTTTTTTTCAAGTTGACTTTTACAGCCAAGAGACACAAATCCCTATTGTTTGCAATTAGACAGAAGTCTCAGCATATTGTTTCAGATTATGCAGTGTTAAGAGTGTCATGTATTCTGACTCAGTTGGAGTTATCCTTTCGTTTTGGACAGTGTCCTGGCAAAGCACAGCAGCCTTGATCAAGCTAGGAGCCATCCAGGCACCTCTCCCAAACTGTGCCATGGGTAAGCGCAGCCTGTTTCCTTCAGTGCTGTCAAGAAAACAGTTCAGACATTAATAAGGCATAGCGAAGACTGTAAAGGCAAGTTTAGCTGTGTATGAGGCAATACTGAGAAGCTTGCACCTAATCCAATTCAAAATCAAACACCAAGAAATCTCACCAAATGTAGCAATAGTGGTATCTGTGCAAAATTTGTGCAAATCCTTTCAAAATCTCCCCCCTTAAATTGACTGACTAGTCCCAACTGACTAAAAGAGTCACAAATGCTGTGAAACTATCAACTAGTTATTCTTCAAGATATGTAAATAAGGCTGAAAAAGCCAATGGTAACAGACAACATGGTTTCTACTGAAGGACAGATTTTTAGTTGTGAGAGCAGAACTGTGCACGTTATGAATCACTGGAACTTGCGTAAGTATCTCATGAGTGTTCCCACTACACTAAACACCACCACTTTATCCTGGAACCTCTCTAGGGATTTTTTTTTCTTTAAAACTGGTGTTGGATTTAGATTTTAAAGCTTGGACACTGTATTTCTAGTTGCTCTTCAGTGCTCTTTGACAGGTTTTGTTGTATTGGTCCTGTTTTACAATATGGAAATCAGTGTAAAAATGACAGTTAAGTTGTTGTGAATCATTGCTTTACCCTCTTGGATTGGGGCAGACTTGCTACTAAACATAACCCAGTGAATTATCTGCCACTTGTTGAGATCTAGGGCTGCTATACAACACAGGTTAAATAATTCATCTTACCATCTCAATGCAAGAAAATTTAGCTGCTGACATCTACTTACAGCATCTGTTTCACGTGCCAGTTCAAACAGAAGGGCTAGTGTTTCTCCAGCAGCTATTCTCATGTTGAGATCATCACAAGAGAGCAGACTGGGAAGCTTATGCAAGTGCCTAAGGAGTAAATCACATTTCATCAAGACGTAAATTTTCTTGAAACTGCTTCATTGCACATAAAACAGAATTTGTAATGACTGTTTTTCCAAGTTACTCACATTTCAATTTTCTTCTTCACTTCATTCATTGGACAAATGGTCAGCAAAAGTGTCCAAGCTAAGAGAGCACTGACATGAAGCACAGTATTATGGGTACTCGATACACCATTAGTGTCTCTATCTCGCTGATAGGCCTTTGTGAAGATGTTTTCAAGGCACTCCATAGTAGAATACAGTTCCTGAACAGGGGAAAATAGATCACAGAAGTGGCTTAAGATTCACACATTTTCATACTGCAAATTTATTTTAAATAAATAAATATCCTCACCGTAATGTCGTCGGTGACGATGAAACAGCAAATCCCTAGGCAGGTTGCACACTAGAGGAAAAAGAAAAAAGTGTCAGTATTTGACATTAATGTTACTGCTGACAAAACTTCAAACTTTGACCTCAGAAATTCAACATCTGGATTAATGGAAACTTGAGATTAAGACTTTAGCAGAATAGAAGTCTTCGCTTAATTCATCTGCTTTGTAACAGTTAGCTCTCAGTTCCCGTCTACTCTCGGAATGATTTTACAACATATGCTACTGCCAAGCCTTTACTTTTCATGCTGTATTGTTTACTATAGCTTACAAAGCCCCTCCAAAAAGCTACATGTAGCTCTCCTTTCACCCAATTATTTTAAATCCCACTAGGATTCAATAGCAGAAATTATGCTGATAAACAGTAATAGACATTAAGATATTTACTCACAGCTGTGGGAAATACTTACCCTCTCTGCCCACTATTACAATTAAATGGCATGAAAACACTGGACTTCAACTGTGAGGTCCTACACATCTCTTCCCTATTCCCCATATACTATTCAGTCTCCCCTTGCAAAGAGCAAGGAAAAACAAATGTTTGAAAGTGATGTTTGCATTAACCACAGAGGACCCCAAACTACCGTTAAACAGGACAACCTTTAAGAGCTTTATTTGTAGAAACAACTGCTGTTGAACTAATACTACCTCCTCTTCCAGCTGACCATATCGACTGTTAACACAGCTTCCTCTGACAACAAAGGAAGTACCCAGCTACGTAATGATAAAGGCAAGTTGAAGAATATTAGTTAAAACTCCCAAGTCTTGACTGTCAAAGAGCTTTTGACTGCCTTCAGTCAATATTTCAAGCATACTGCTGATGTATAGATGAGGTGACTGGGTGAAAATATTTTTGGTAGTAAGAATGTATCAAGTTTGTAGTTCTGTACCTGCTACATGTAATTTGATCATGTATAAATATATTTGCATAACTAACATTCCTCTGCTGTTAAAGAAGTTCAAATTAAGGAAGAATAAATCAGTCAGTGAGAAAGGTTTCTTTTTTTTTTACAGGTCTTCAACATCAGCCCTCAGAACTGCAGTAAGGGAACTGCAACAGAGTTAAAACACTTGGCTAAGTACTAGATGTAACAGCACTTTATGGAAGTTTCTAGGCTGAAAAAAAAATTGACCTTCAGCCTTAGGTGGAAATGTTTAGGCCAGTGAAAACTGCTATGCATCCTTCAAAGCATACATCCACATTATGCATTTTCACTAGTGTAGTGACCTTTAGTTCTGGATTGCACAATAATGAACTGGTCAAAATTTGCCCTCTGCCCTGCCTGGCAAATAAACATTTTATACTTACAGCCTGTCGGGCTTGGATACTGGCTGTACCATCACAAACAATCTTCTTCAGAATCGGACCAAGGGTCTTAAAAATCTCTTCACTTTCAATTCCTGACCCCATCTGCACACACAGAAGACATGCCAGTCCGGCAGCTGCACACTGTTCATCACTTTTACCTAGAGATTAACATGACATGAGTAATCACCTTGTGCATCGCTTCCTTCCTTTAAAGATAATTAATCTGAAAACTTGCAAGAGAAAATTCAGAAACCAATAGACAGAAGATCATTTCACAGTTAATTTTCTAGATCAGTTAAAATATAACATCTAAATTCAAAATTATTCAGAAAAGAAATGTTGTTAATGTAACTAAATTAAGCACTCTGTAAAGCACTAGATAAGCCTCACAGTCTTAATTTCTTTTAAACAATAAGCTATTTCATGGGTATTATTGCTTTCTAAAGGCAAGCATGTTAATTACCTTTCTTTATGCAGCGTTCAATGCTATCAGTTAGTGTCATTCTTCTTTCCATGATAAATTCATATAGTATTTTAGAAGAAAAAGCACTCTTCAGGCTTTCAAGAGCTGCTTGTCTTGTCTTTGCACTGTTAGAAGAGAGAAGGAACCTTCTGAAACCAACTGACACCAGTTAAAGCACAGCCTTTGTTTTTATGGCAGTTTAAATTTGTCTGTGCCCAACAGAGCAGTAACCCACAGCAGTGCCATGAAGTATGAAATGCTATGAATTGCCTCCTTCCTCAAAGACAGAGGAATTTCAGCTGGAACAGAGTTCATAATAGTACACTGGGCTAGAAATAAAGTCAGTCTCCTTAAAGCTATTAGGAAAGGACTTCTCACTTATGCAAAAACTTGGTGGAGAGAAAAAGGTATTTTCAAATCCAGAAGAAAAACAAGTCCTCCCCAGCATGAAATAACTGAGCATACAAAAAAGTTTGATTCATATTCCCCTTAGTATATCAGAGAAAGCCATTAAACAATATATGAATGCGCTTCTTCAAAACATACCATACCTCTTATCCAATGTAAGATCAATAAATCCCTTCAATTTGTATTCTAAGTCTTCTTGAGTGGCTTCTTCATCAACTTCAGGCCCTAATCCAGAAGAAATAATTTAGTCCTATTGATACACATTTTATTAACAGACACAGTAATACTGAACATTTAATGTTTCTAATACTAACAAGGAGTTTAACATAGAAAATAGCTACAGAATCGTTCACTATTACAGCAACAGAATGGCGTTAAACCTACTACAAACAGCACCTTGAAGTACTTGTATAAAAATTGATCTGTTGTTACATCTGTGCTGTTTCTTTACCTGCTTCTTACATGTGCCAAGAATGAGTGAGGGAGCTTATCGGGTCTTACATGAATTTGCTACAACTGACCCCATCAGCCTATCCTGTCAGCAGCATATTTTCATCCATTCCACTAGCCTACCCGCAGTGTAGAGTGGGGTATTCGCTGCTGATGCAGTGAGAACTGTCTAAGCAGCCTGTCCCATCTGGCATCACTTCAGATGCCTCTGCAACAGCACTCTGTTAAGAGTAGCAAGTATGCACAGGGAAGGCTCCCTGCGTTATCCCCTGCAGCAGGTGTTCAGATCCCCTGCTCCCACCAAAATGACATTAGAGCAGGCTAGGTTGCAGAGGTGGTAGAGGAGGCAAAGCACAAATCTAGTTCACAACAGGCAAATGTGACTCTTTCCATCCCAAATTCTTCTGCAGTTCTCACCACCTCAACCATGTGTTAAGAAAATGAATGTATTATATATAATGCACCTTGAAATTCTTGTCTCTAGGAGTTAGCATTGTATAATTCTAATAGAAAGAAGACTATTAGTTTAACAAGAGGCTCATGAAACCTGGAATATATGCTTACAGAAAACCCAATAGCCACTAGATTATCAGTCATATAGTGTTCAACAGAATGTCATTATTTTGCTACTGCTACTTACAATCTAGTACTTAAACGCCTTAAACGCTAACTCAGGTTTTAAGTTCTTAAAGAGATGAATAGAAATAAATGAAAGAACATACCATCCTCAGTGAAGCTAGCAGGATCACTGAAGCCACTGCAGTGGCTCATGGTTTCAATTGAAGCATCTTCATCACTAAAAGGCTGCACATTTCTGGGCTGACCACCTTAAGGAAAAATGAATACAATAGTTTGGTCATTTTTCATATGGAAAAAGAAGATATGGACACCAAAAGTAGAATTCAATCTTCCCAAAGGATTCACTCTCCCTGACCCAGGCACAGAAAGCACAGATTTCCTCTGCTGGTTTCTCTAATCCCACCTGTTCTGAGATTTGGCTGGCTCCATTCTGGAAGACCATTTGTGAACAGTGGGGAAGAGCCCACCTAGGTTTCAATGTATCGGTACAATTCCAAAGAATCAGGATCTTCCTACAATCAACTTCAAGTTAATGCAATTCAAGTTAATTGCCATTTTTCAAGTTAATGCAATCTCCTATGACTGTGCTGTAAAAATACCTCTATATTAATCTGTTAGGACAAGCTACCTACAAAAATTGCCATACAATCTTTGGGTTTCAATTTTGAGGGAATTCAAAGCCATCTAGGCAAACATACATTACCCAGTTCAATGCAGGACTTACAGGATTAAGTATAGTATGTGCAGCATCAGCAACGTCCAATCCTGTTTTAATACTGATTTACAAATACAAACCGGAACATCAGATACTTCAACAGGGGAAAAAAGTTTTCCCTCTCAGGATCCAGAAGGCCTTCGTTGAGTAACTTTAGTCTTTTTGAGGAAAACCCAGTACTATTTTTAAAATGCTTGTCTCTACAGCTTTTCATACCTGTATCTTACTGTTACAGCATTAAGGGTTAGAGAAGTTTGACCTGATAACACTGTTACTTCTATCACTGTCCTATCCTAGCCCTTGATTTGTGTCTACTGAAGTTGACTGACAAATTAATAGCTTTGCTCTTATTTCTCCAACAGATCCCAAATGTCTTTTATAGAAGTCAAAATTCTGCTCTTCTGGGTTTTTTTGTGGTATAATTTATTCTAAATTATTTAAGAAAGCTGTGCACAGCGCTTGCCAGCTTCAGGCAATAAGCACTTTTATCTCAGCAGATCCAAACCTGAGTTGATCACTGTCCAAGTGCTTTCCAATAAAGTTAAATTCACACTCCAGGGGTTTTGCAGCTCTTGGCTGTAAAACATCCACTTGCATTACTAACCATAACCCTTGATGTTTCCTGTAGTTACAAAGGAAAACACTAGCCAACACATGGATGAAGAAACTTGGAAGCTCAAGCTCTGGCACAATCACCTTCTTGCTTCTAGCGATGCCACGGCAGAGAAATTCGATGTGAGAAGTGGCAAGAATGACTGCAAGCCCTTCACAAACTAAAATAAAAGCAGCTGCAGAAAGACCCAGTGAACCGGTCACTTCCTGAACATCGCTACTAGAAAGACAGGCTCTGCTCACAGCAGTGGTAGCCGGAAGTGAAGTATCTCAGCACCCTACAAAATCTCTACCAGGCATAAGCACCTCGCCCACACACATTCTGGGCCTGTATGAAGATTGTTTATTTTCTCATATCCTCTCTTCGGCTAAGAGGGATGTTTTTTTTCCCAAGATTCTGCAGCCTTTCAGAGCACAATGCGCTGACATACAGCCAACAACAGCCACCGGAGACACCAGAGTGACAGCGGCAGCAGTCGTCGCCCCCGCCCCGGAAGGCCCCGCGCCGGCGGCGGTGGAGCAGCGTGGACCCCGGAGG
>NW_010406380.1:27342-38169 GCF_000710305.1 Buceros rhinoceros silvestris | reverse complement strand
AACCAGACTAGCACAAACGTACAAACCGTGTTTTGGCACAGCAAGGCAGGTTGGGCCTTGGGTGTTGCACTGGTTTTAGATGCTGCTAAATGGGGTGATAACCTGCTGTCCTGGTTTGAACTAGAACAGAATTAATTCGATTTCACTTCTCAGCTCAGTCTCTGCTCGGTGACTGCGCTGTCTGAAGTTAACACCATGTTCTTGCAGACAGTGTCTGCTTCTAGCAGCGATAACACTTGATGTTCACATCAAGTGAACTGCCAGGGACTGGTGTGCAGAAAGGATGTGGCTGTAGTTTAACTGCCAGGGACTGGTGTGCAGAAAGGATGTGGCTTGTACTTGTTCCTGTGCAGACCAAGGTCACTGCTCAATCCTGTGCACCACAGTGGGGGTTCAGTAAGTGAGAGACTGCACTTGTGGGGAGGAGTGGACAGGACAGGTGACCGTACACTGACCAACCAGATGTTCCATCCCACAGACATCATATTCAGTATAAAACTGAGGGACGACAAGGCTCAAGCTCTCTTCCTCTTCTTTGATGGCTGACATGCCAGGAGGACTCTGTCCATTCTACCTTCAATCCCAATCCAACCTTTCCAGAATCCAATCGTGGAATCCAGCTCCTGAATCTGGTTCCCATCGGCTGCTGAATCCAGCCTGGGCCTTCCCCAGTGTCCGCCCACAGCATCAGTGGTGACGTTGATGTGGTTGCCATGGTGGGGGGGTTGGGTTCGGTATTGGGTTTGTCTATATTTGTATATGTATTTCATTGTATTAGTGTTATTCTCATTAGACCAGTTTTAGTTTTCTTTTCCAGCCTATAAGTTTCTTTCCCTTATTCCCTTTCTCTTCCCCTTTGGGAAGGGAGAGGGGTTAATAGGGAGCATCTGTCATTTGTCTAGTGGCCAGCCCAGCTCTAACACTTGACACCCATTTACATGATCACTTCTGATATGAGAGGTACTGTTAATGCTTCCTTACCTGAGGAGAGATGTAGTAAGACAAATGTAAAATTATTGCTTTTCTGCTTTTGTTTTTGAGTATGTCCTGCACAGTGTCCATATGCATTTGGGAGAGCAGAAAACATTACAGCAAGAATTTCAGATTCCATTTTTCCCAACATACGGACTTGACCCTAATTAATTCTCTAGTTAATTAAAAGAACTCTTGCCAAAGTCATGTGGCGAATCATGGTTACTTTCTGAACTTTTGACACTTGATGAAATGTAACCATTCATTTTTGTTGGTGTGTATCTCCAAACTGATTGTCTGAGCCACAGTAATGAGGCAGACCACAGGATGTCGGCTTGAATAGAGTTAATGTGCTGTTGCTGTTCTCAGTAGTGCATTCTGATAAGAAAGACCATCATGTATCAACTTTAAAGAAATACCGGTATCTTGCTTCTTTGAAGGTCATTTTGACTTCCCTAGAGGAGACTTGCTATGCAAAAGCCAAAAGTGTTTTTTGTCTGCCAGGAAACACATGGGCCAAAAAGAGTCAGTCCGCAGCAGTATCTGACATTTGCTGATAGGACACTCAACTGTCACCTGTATTTTCTAGCCCTTCATCTGACCGTTCAAAACTTACAACTTCTGACAATTTGGAAGTGAGAACAAGGTATTTTACTCTTTTACTTCTGCTTCTTCGCGTGGGTATGTCTTTAGGCCAGCATTCACTCTGGAACCCACACAGGCTGAAATCCTGGCTCAGGAAAGTCAAAATGGCTGGTGAACACAAAAAGACCAGTATCTCCCCCGAGTCCTGTCTAAAGGTTAAACTTTGTGTGTGTGTGTGTCTGTATGTTTATGTGTGTGTTCATATGTATATATATGTGTGTATATTTCTATATGAAGGAAAGATAAAACCAATTATTTTCTTCTCAAGGAAGGAATCTGAAGCCTTGTCCATGACAAAAGCCGCTGAAAAGCGTAGTACTCAGAAGCAGTAAACTGTAGTAAACTCCAGAAGATGATACTTTCACAACATTTGAGAAGATGAAAGTGAAAGAGACTCCATCTTCATTTAAGAAAGGATCGTTGTAGTTTAACCTAGGGGGAAGATGTGGCAGCTAGCTGAACAGATCTCTGGTATTAAGGATTATCTTAATAGCTAAGGAAGATCGTAATTGACAAGCATCCTTCTAATATGAACTTTCCCCCCTCCCCCAAGTTTGTTTCATTATTGCAAATAGAAACTTTTAAGTGAACCTATTACTTTGTCCCTACATTTTGGATAGAATAAAGATGCACATGGATGACCAGTCATTCACAAATATCCTTCCTAATCATCTCTGTGTCTACAGAACCAAATCATCGGGCTTTTGGGCAAACAATCTTCAGTGCTCTCAGGCATCCAGGTGAGAACAGTCTGTGTATCCACATGATGGCACTGAATGTCAGGGATCTACAGGGTCTAGCCCTCTGAGGAATAAATGACTTTCGTCGACCAGCAGTAGGGAGATAAGCTGTCTGCCATGTGACAAATAAATGCTAACCATGCTTTAAAAATCTGAGATCTCCTCATCAGTCATGAATATGAACAGAAGAGCTCAGTAACGGTAATGAAAAAGTACATTTAACTTCTTTTGATGTTAGCAGTGCAGTTACTTGTGTCTAGGATATTGACGTGTTTCAAAAATTTCTTCACACTGGAAGTGTTGAACCTGAAACAATGCCCTGAAGAAAACTCAGGTTACCTATGTCCTCTCCTGTAGCTTGGAAGCAACTACTTGTAAAACATACTCTTGCAGTTTGATGGGAATGAAGTAAAATCCCAATGAATGGTCCTCTTAAGTTGTTTGGAAATGCTCAGGGAGTAAGTTTTGGTCAGAGCAAAGAGACGTGAAAATAGTGAAGGTATTTTGGCAGATAATTTTAATGGAGGTCTTACAAGTAAAATTGAGGTTTTTATCAGTTTTGCTTTATAGGTACACAAGCCAAAAAAACTCTGATTAAAAAATGAAGAAGATTCTTCCCCCAAGATGACACAACTTCCCATCTGCAGGAGATCTCCCAATCACTTATCCATCCTTCCGTGAGGGAGTCTTTGTACATGTTTCTTTAACTGAAATGTTCAGCAATTTTAAAGGCCTCAGAAATGTTTTTGCTTCTTTTTTTCTTCTTGGATTTTTTTTTTTTAATTTAATTTTGGGGGTGTGGTTTTAGCATGTGCTTCCAAAGAAATGAAAACATACTGGAGCAACAGCGGTAACAGGTATTTTTACATTAAAGAAATTAACTTAAAACAGCTGTTTTTAACAGCCCTGCATATTTCAGAGCTAACCTGCTCTAAAATACCACCTTGGAGATCCTTAGATAGGTTAAATGCATATGAAATCATGGAAGCATAACTAGTCTACAACAACTGAATGTTTAGTCCATTGTTTCAGGCTTCTGGAGAAAGTACTGAAAAAAAATGATCTATAGTTACTGGAAGGTCTTAAATAGAGGCTCAGTAGATAAAGATCTTGCCCATTATTTCCACTAGCCACATTTTTTGTTATCACTTCTCTCTTTTCCAACTCTGACTCCAAACTACTATGACGATGTCAGCCTTGCTACATTGGCGGGGCTTCTCTGGTAAGTCAATAAGATGCACAAATCTGCAACACTCTTCTCCCCCGTACAACAGGAACTTTATTTCCTTAGATGGAAAGGAAAACAGCTTTGGATGGAAACAGGAAAATCATCAGCTTTCTGTATTTTTAAGAAATACGTGTGAGAAAAGGCAAGTCTATGTAGAATCCCAGTGTTGTGGCTGTTTGCAGTGACATTTAGATAGTGTGCAGTTAGCTTACAGATAGCCAACTCATTTCACTTGACTTGACTAGACTAGATGTATATGGTAATGATATTCAGATCTTAGTCATCTGCCTAGGCTAATTAATTCTCTGTTAATCAAAAAGCAAATGTCAGATTATTTGCTGTTCCTATTAACCCCATGCCTGTTCCTGCTTAGGAATATACACTTTGATCTGAAATTTCCACTTCCTTCATTGTGGACTAGGACTCTTGGGAAACGAGAAAAATCTGTGTTTCTGGCACTATCTGTGGCATTTACTCCCATCCTGTCACTGCCATGGAAATATAAGTTACGGTTTAAAAACAGTCACAATACAGTTATTGAACAAGAGGAAACACCTGGATCCAAGCACAGCCAGCAAGGAATCACATGGCTCTTGTCCATTCCAGACAAATGCTGAGAGGCTGCCTGATCCCAGAGTGGCTGTCTAAGGTTGTCTTCCTCGCAGGAGGAAGCCAGTTCCTAACACCATGCTGATGGAAAAAATGCCAGTAATCATGTGCTTGAGAACAGATCTCTGTAGAGGGAGCGCCCTCATGCCCAGCACACACAATTTAATTACATGCCAAATTGTTCTGTTGTTTGGGTTTTGCTTCTGGTTTTGGGTTTGTTTTTTTTTTTTAATTTATTCATGTGTCCTTGGTGGCATGCAGAGGAGAGGAGTTGCAGGGAGGATGGGAGTCATAGCCTACCCCAGTGTATTTTTTTCAAGTGTCAGCATTTCACGTTGTCTCAAACAGGCATGAAAACCAAAGAGTCTGAAATCCTCCACAGAAGGAAGTTCTGGGAGAAAAATACACTTCACAGCAATCTTCCAAAATAGAAGTAAGCAAAATCCATGAATATAGATGAATTTTGCTATAAATTTTCTATTCTGATAAAATTTTGTGCCGTGAGTTAAGTGATTTTCTCTAATGCTGGTTATAAATCTATTCTAACGAACCTGTATATGCCCTGCCACCACAACTTCTTTCAGCCCAGAAACAATTTCAGAAAGAAGTCGTCTTACTGTCATTTGGATACTTCTTTACAGTACGTCATTAGATATTTGGGTATCATGGCTTCATATAAGTGCTGTTAAGAAAAGCTAAATAAAGGAGTAATAGTATTCCAATACTTTGAAAAAGGGAAATATGAAGATGAAATAGATTTAAAAGAATTTTAAAATGAAAGGAACTGCTATGCTATGCAACCACAAAATATCTGTGTTTAGGTACTTAGTTTAGATGTTTAGATACATAGTTCATTAAGCAGAGGCACCTAGGACAGACTGTAGAGAACTAGAGAGGATAGCTCTTTCTTAATGCTAAAGTTCTACTCACTTTTCTGCATGAAATTAGAACCACCTTTTCCTCCAGTCATCTCCAGAGCTGTATGGACTTTCTCAGGAAATTGCAAATAATGAAAAATCAGTGTAGCAACTGACAAGACTTACCGCACAGCTTTTTCTGATTGCTTGTTTAACATTTTTTACCACATGTATTAGTAGGGATTTAATTGCTTGATTTTATTACTCAAGTAAACATCTGAACTATCTTTTGATGCTGGACTCACCCATAACTGACAAGGCCTCATGGACTCAAAGTCTCATCTGCAGTCTTTAGAGATGGATAGCCATATAAAGAGACGCCAAAACCTCCAAGTCATTATCTGGAGTACTCATACTCATCCTGCAATTAGTTACGTACTTTCATGTCTTTCAGTTGTTAGTCAATTCTCAGCTTCAAAGAGAAGATTTTTATTTGTCCCTGTGAGCATAGCAAGAGGGAACTATTCTAAAATTGAATCCCATCTCAGTTACTTGTGTCCTTAAGTAATTCACGTCTCTCACTTCTTAGGTGACTTCTTGTTTTCTCTTCATAAGTATCTTTGTGCAGTGCCTCTCCTATTAGTTTTTATAAGTAGGTGTATTTCAGATTTATGTGTTCTTACTGTCTCTCCTATATGGACTGGAGAAGAAATGCTGCTACATGCTCAGTTATTCCTAGGACTAGTATCCGATTTTGTTCTTCACTAGACATGCCAGCAAAAGGCCATTGTACTTACACTTGCCTTTGGTAAGGGCATAAGCTGAAAACAGGAAATGACTTTAGATTGTTTCTTACTACTTCTTCCACATCTATCAGCTTAGCCTAAGCGACTTAAGGAGTCCTTAAGTAGAGTAGAGTAAAGCAGATTCCATCCATTTAGAAGTTAAAGCTTACTACCAACATCTCTCAAGAATCTAAACATGGAGTAATCTATTGACCTTTGTTCTGTGTCCTACTTGTGTTGTTTTCCTCCAAGGAGAGAACAACTTCCCTTGGAGATAACCTGAATCTCCTCTTTGTCCATCCTCCACAACACACTTATGCCTGACATGTTCTTCTCTAGCACTGGGGCTTTATCAATGTAATTTGTCATGAGGCCATTCTGTGTTGCAGTCTCACTTGAGCCTTTGCCTGCCCAGTTCCTCTTTCCTTGAGCCCTAATCTCTGTTTTGTCAAGATCTGCTTCCTTTCTTTTATCCCTTGACAGTTTTCTGTCAGTTGGTGGGAGCAGCAAATCTGTTTCCCTGCTTTGCTTGTTTTATTTGTTTTCTCTCAAAAGTTATTTTCTCTGTTTATTTCTTGTGCACTGAATCAGCTGTTGTTTGCAGGTGACAGGATGCCTGTGTAGTCAAGTTTCATCATTCTCAATCATATCTTCAACTCATATCTAGTTTACTATTGTCTCTAGCTATATTTGTGGTCACACTTGAGCCTATGCTTATGTGGAAAAGCAGTTTTATCAGGTACCTGCTTAAGGTTGGCATATGTCCTGTAGGATCTGTATCCAATTAACCTCTTTGCCTTGTGCTGTCCTTGTTTTTAGTCCCTAGCTTCCAAGAAATTATGGCATTTTCTTTAAAGATAGTACTCTTCTGGAAGTACATTTTCAAAATAATTTTGGATGAGTCCAAAAGTTATTTTCTTGAGCATTGCTACTTTTGGTCATAAGGACACTGGGAAAACAGAGAACCTATCCATCCACAGATCTCCAGTGGATCTTTTAGCAGAAAAAACACAACCTTTTTCATTACAGCATTACAACTGCACCTTAAAGTCAGTCAGTCACAGATTTTAGTGATTCATGGTAACACAGGCCTTGTGTGAAGCCTGCTTGTGTGCTATGAAGGCCATCTGATGTGGGGTTCAAAGCACTTGCAAAGAAACTTCTGTCTGAAGAAGTGGTGTGTGACCGTTTCACAATATGGTGTCTGTGTTTCTTGGTGGGTAAGGACAGCAACGACAGTAATTTATGACACTGCTCTTCTGAAAACCAGCCGAGCCCCAGGACTGCCAAATTAGGTTAAGGTGCAAGTGGAAACTCTCAAAATAAGGTCATGTGGTTTTCCTTTATATGAGTCAGAACACCACTTGAGAGCCTCCGGCTACTCAAAAACTCGCCTGCTTTTCTTCTTCAGCAAGCTAAGACAGTGCTGCCAACTCCAGCGATTTAACTACAGACTCCTGATGTCTTACTCAAAGGCCGGTTCCTACTGGCATGTGACCATGTGGGAAGTTGAGCTTCCACTTAGAGAAAAATAAAGATTCTATCCATCAAAATGCAGAAAATGGCAGGCAATCAGGATTCAAATGCAGACAACTATCTCACAAAACTAAGGAGAGGAGGAGGAGAAGTGTTCTTTGTTGAATGTTAGACAAACATCTGCCAGAATAATTTTGGTGTAATTGGTTTTGCCTTAGGAAAATCTCATGTTGGTTTCGAATAATTGGACTGAAAAGACATCGGTTTCAAGTTTTCTTTGTAATTAAAGGAATAGGCTGTGGATGGGACAATGAGATTCCCATCCCTATTTTTATGTTTTAAAGAAGATGTCATTTTGGTATTTTTAGTGAAAAAATATGAAAGCTTTTCTGAGAGTTTTCATAGAAACCCATTGTACTGGAATACTCAATGTCTGCAGAATCAAAATTCTCTGCAGGAAACCAAGTTCTCCTGGAATGAAAGTAAATTCAGAGACATTTATTTTTTACACAGTTTTACAGTTTGCTATTAGAAATATCTGTCAAATATAGTCTGCTTCCCTTCTTACCGAAGAAGCCTTCTTTCTGTAAGGTTTTGTTAAGATCATGTGCAGAAAAATGTAATAGTTCAAGTCTACCAAGAAAGTTGCACACCAGGTTTTTCTGAAATGGAACAAAAAACCAAAGAGAATGTCATAATATGCCCTCACAACTGTGATAAAGAACTGGGTGAAACTTGAAGATACTGAATTTAAACCAAAGAGAAAATACTTATGTGAGCAGTTAGAATTCACTGCAATGAAAGACACTTAGGCAAGCAGCGTAGCAGCATGAACAACAGAAACAGATGATTTTGCAGCTCTTTCTAATATCTACAATTGTGCAGCCACAGCAAAGCGAGATTGTATTTCATGGTGTAAGGGCATTGTCTTTCTAAAGAATAGAGTCTTAGTTCAGGTGGAGTGCAACCAGTGCAGCAGCTGTACTAGCCTTCCCTGAGAAAGCTCAGGTACCACCGCAAGGTGAACTGCAGTGTCACTGCTGTGAAGGCACACTCCTTGTCTCGCAGATGTGAATGCAGCACCAATGGGCAAACAGCAGATTGATTGCCTTGCATAATAGCTGCTTTCTATCGAGCTAGGGTAACTTGATCGAGAATTACTCAAGTACAGCTATTTTGCACAGAATCTCTGCTACAAGTATAGACTAAGAGGATGCTGAGCTGTCCCTGTTGACTAGGAGTAGATGCAATCAAGCATGGGAAAATCCTGCAGAGGACGGCAGCTTCGTCAATGTCTCGTGAAGAGACAGCGCTCAGGCAGTGCTTCTGAGATGGCAGGAGGAGTGGGTAGTAGGGTGAGACAGGGAGGTCTGTGTGTGTGGATTCTCAGACTGGCAGAGCACAGGGAGAAAACGGAAAACGAGATTAATAGGGTTTTTTTTTTTTAAATGAGTAATTGCAAAACCCTTGGAGGTGTGATTGCAAAGCCTGTGGACTCCTCAGAGGAGGGATGAAGCACTGCCTCTTACTAAGCTTTGTGTCTGGGAGCTATGTATCTGTCTATGATACGTAGCCAGGCACACTAAGATGTGAGTTGTTCTTGCTCACTCCTTCAAAAGAAAGTTTTAAAGTATTTTGTTAGTGGGAAAAAAAAAAGATTAAATTTGTCAAATACGCTGCCTAACTAGCATTAGCAGAAATACTGGTTTCAGAGAGATTCATGCTATTGGCTACGCAGTATGTAGCCCAGTGAACATTTTGTTTTAAATAAAAACCCAGAGGTCTCTATTTGAAGTTACACGAGGATTTTGCACAATATCTCATTTGTCTTGCTTGCTCTTTGCTGGCAAAGGGGGGCTGGGGTGGTAAATTAGACAATGAATCGGTATTAAATTTTGGAGCATACTATTGCAGAGCTTGAGAGACAAGAGCCTGCCATCCCCAGTTCTGTTAAACCAGCTTCTTTCATAAGCTTCTCAATTGTTTCAATATTATTTTATATCTCACATTTCAATGCAATTCATGTTAAATGTGTTTTTATCATCTGGAAAGCCTTAAGGGCTACAAAGGTCTAATGTAATCAGAAAGCTTTATTGATAAATGCCTGTGCTCAGGAAGGCAGTGAGACACTCTTTTGGTAGCATTTTCAGCGTTCATTGCTGCAAGCTGCAGTTAGAAATCACCCCAGCATCTTTCCTGTGCCTGCCTTTCATGAGACTGCAGTCTGTCTGCCTTTTATAAGGCACGCTCTCAAGGAGCTGGAAGTTGGCTTTCAAAATACTGTATCATGCAGTGGTTGATATTAATCAGAAAAATTTAAGAATATTGAAAAGATTTTAAAAATATTGTGGTCATTTTTGCAGCTTTATGATGTCTCCCAGAAAAAGGTTTGTTGTTCCTCTTTTTCCTTTGTTTTAATCTTTGACGTGCCAGATGTATCAAGTGAATCATAGAATCACAGAATAGCTTAGGAAAAGAAACTGAAAGCTCGTTTGGTCCAGTATTTCATGGGAAAAGGAGCCTAGATGAGGTTATCCAGCACCCTGTCCAATTGCATCTGGAAAACCTCCAGCAACAGGGACTCCGCCACAGCCCTGGGGAGGTTGTTCCCATGATTGATTGATCTCATCGTAAAAAAATTGTTTCTTATTTCAAGATGAAATGGTTTCTATTTCTTATTAAAGTAATTTAAGAAGGTTAGAGAACATTCAGAAGACCTTTGCATATTCCTTTTAATTTTCCTTAAATGCATAAAATAACTTCCTGGGGCTTCAGACTTAGCATATATTCAATTCAAAACCACGACAATCTGATCTTTCACTGTGTAGGTATGTGGTCAAGAAGCAACTTCCCAAAACTCTGGCACCGGAGTTTTCCTCTTAGTTTTGTACTTGTGACCTTACAGTGAGAATGTAAGAAAAATAGGGCCTCTAGGAAAATATGAGCTTCTATCTTATTCTCCTGCATGACAGCAGACATACAGACAGCTCCACCAGGACAAGGGCACTGCACAGTTGACGATGTGACCGGTGGCACTGACAGAGGGTGTACAAATAGCGTAGAGAAGTGTAGGTGTGGGTGGCTGGGAGTTTGCCATAATAATTCTGCTACTTTACCAGAAATGTCTTCAATTTATGTCATGATTGTGATCTGAATACCTTAGTATATATTTGTCTTTACACATAGGCACACATCCTGATACCTGGTGTTTTCATGTGGCTTCTTCCCCAGTGTTTTGATACTGGGAAGATACTGGGAAGGCTCCTGTCCCTTCCTTTCAGTCATTAGACTTTTCTCTTGCTCTTATGTGCACTTACCTGAAACCAGACTTCGCAGTTGACTGCACTTCAAATCTTCTTCCTCTTCAGGCTTCTTTGATACAGCTTCTCCCTATCGCCTCCTACAGTTGCTTTTCACCTCTTCACGCCTGCAGCCTGACTGCAGACTGCTGAAATCACCCCGCCTGAAAATCAGCGCCTTTCCAACTTCAGTCTATTACAGTCCTCCTGCATTCC
>NW_010406380.1:0-27246 GCF_000710305.1 Buceros rhinoceros silvestris | reverse complement strand
CGCCTCAGGCAACCACAGCTGTGGCATACCCATGGATCCTCCCATCTGTTTTAATCTCTTCCTTTGCCCATTTCTAAGGAGAGGTTATTATCAAAGCCATTTTTCTCCCAAACTTTGCTGTAAGGCTTAGGATGCTGTATCAAGCTGCAGCCAAGCCTATCTAATACCAAGCTGGGGCTGAAAGAGGCAGCCCTGCTCCCCATCTTCAGGTTCCCCCCTCTGTGCCCATCCCTCCTGAGATGCTAACTGATCTGATGAGGACTTTTTTTTGGTTTGTATCATTTTGTATTCCCCAGATGGATTTACCACACCTGACTGATGCTGCGGTTGCCCAATAGCTGTGTCTGATGCAAAGGCGGTGGTGGCAACCTTCAGGTCTGGGAGGCAGAGTGGGGCCCTCTTTGGCAGTAGCTCACACACTGACTTTGCTGCAGTGTGAAAAGTCTCTCTCAAAGCAAAAAATAGGGAGATAAATGGCTGGCTGCAGGTTTTCCCAGGAGAAAAGGGTGTTCCTTGTGCCTAGTGGCTGCAGTGGAAGAAAGTGCTAAGGACAACCTGCATGAGATTGTAGGGGGGAGTGGAAAGGAGGGGGGTTAACTGCCTTTCACTGCTGCCTATCCAAAAGCAGTCTACATGAACTTAGATTTTGTTTATGATTTTGGCAATTTTTCATTACTGCTTCTAAGCAAAGGAAAAAGGCTGAAAAAATAGTGTCATTTGAGTTCATTGCTGATTTTTGAAATATCAGCCTGAATAAAATCACTTTTCAAAATAGGAATGTAGATGGGTTTTATTGATGTATTAGCAGTTATAATACGATTCAAGTCAAAGGTTAGAAAATTCTAGGTGTATTTCTATTAGTAAACGACAAATCTGTTGACATGACAAAATGTAGTAGCACATTGGGAAGCTTTCATGATTTTGAAATATCTTTTTTAATGTACATTTGAGGATCTACCATATTTTTCCCTTGTTTTCCACAGTTCAAGAGCATGCTAACTTTTGTACAGAATCCTTCAGCTTGATTTTAATTATTTTTAATTAAGTGTTAAGGGCCTTTCAATAGAAACCCATTACATTAGTTACCACCTTTTAAAATAGAATAAATCAAGAAAAATGTGAACCTGTCTTGAATGTAAATTAACTGCAGTGTTAAATAGCTCTGTTGTCTGTGTGTCTCTTTATGTGGGCTCACATGCTTTTAGCTGTAATGAAGGAGACTATAAATGAAGGAGGATTATAAATTCCATGAGACAGGACAGTAAGAGGTAGCATTATTATATGCTAGTCATTATGCTATTTGGAAAAGAGAATTGCGTAACATTTGTCAGATGAAATCATTATGCTCGCATTTGAAATGTATTGTTTGCAGCCTTTGAGCAAGTAGTATTCTCTTACATTAAATAACCGCTTTCATAAATACTTACTTGAATTACCTGATATTATATATTCTGTTGTTTTCTGAGGCAAATGCATAATATTTGTGTATAATATTAGTTCAATGACAGCACTGAGCTGTGGGGAGGTAAGTTCCAGTTTGGTTGTGTCAGTGTGCCCTGTTGCTCTGCTGGGTGTGTAAAACATTAATTATGGAACTTCTGTGGTTTTTACTGAAGAAATGCTGTCACCTTTGACATTTCTGGGTTAGCCCAGCTGGCTGACTTTCGTTCCTTTAAGGCCATAATTTAGCCAAAACAGTGGATAAGAATCACTTGGGTGTTACCAGCTTCCATAGCTGGAATTCTGTAGCACATTGTATTGAAATTTTAACTCCATGAGTTTATTTAAGGGATCTACCTCTTCCTTTCATGATACGCTTTCAAAGGATGACATCATTGTGAAAAGGGGCAGCATTTGTAAAGCAGGAAGCAGGATTCTTGAAAGGGAAAAACATAGTCATCATCCCAAATTGCTCTAAAGGTCAGCAGTTCTATCATTGGTACACTCAACCTCTCTGCTGAGACAATCGTCTCACTTCTCAGCAGTAGCTCACAGTTCTACAAAGTTATTGAAAATCAGGACAAAATCAAGCAGTAAAGAAACCAGCAGCCTGCTCATTAAGCTCTCACATGTCTCTTCATACTCATTATTCCGAAACTCTTTATGTTATTCTGAGATGACTTTTAAGGCAAGCTAACTAACTAAAGTGGGGATGGGAATGTTAGGTAGCATTCATAACTTCTTAATAAAATCTGTTCAGCATGATATTCTGCTTTATTTTTTTAGTAATACTTAGACATAAAATGTATCTCGATTGACCTTACTAAGCTGCATTATTCCAAATCACAACTCCTGTATAATGTGGTGATGTACACTTTTATTCTGCTGAGTCCATGAAAGGTATAAGTTTAAATCAGTGTTTTGCTGGAGCTGCCAGTCACAAGATGTCTAGTAGTCTCTTATATTTTACACAGCTGTCTGCATGAATCAACTATAGGAAGAGAAGTAGAAGTTTTTACAAACATTTATGCTTTGGCAGCAGAAATGCTGTCATTTTATGTTAGGCTGAATTAAGACAATATTGGGAAGTAGAGAAAAATGCAAAGTAAATAAATTAACTTTGAAATCTTGGCTTTTATGATGAACTGTGTAAATGATGTTAGGGATTTTGCTCCTTTTTGGTATTGTTACAGTGCACACTGAAGGATACAAATGAAGGAAAAATAAATCTATACTAGTGCAATATAATTTTCTAACACAGCTTCTGAGGTACTAGGGAACAATGAGTTAGTGCACTGAACTGTCACCCTGCAACTTATCTTTGTTCCATTTTTCCTCTCCCTTCTCCAGATATAACAGCTTTCCCTGCCACAACGTTTGCTGTTTTCACCTTCTTCTTAGCCAGATTTTAGAAGACTCTGTAGATTAGAATCATATAAACATATGTCAATGTTGATGATCAGAATATGGGTGATATTTGCACTGAATGCAAACCAAAATCTCTCATGGCTTTCTCTGGCCAAGTCGGGATTCCAGGCTCCCCAGTTTGTGCACCAGTTGGTGCTAAAGACTAGAGCAGTAGATGCAAACATGAGATAACCGCTTAGGTTAGGACAGGAGAGCAGGGAAGATGCACAGTAGCCAAAGTAAATCTCACTTATAATATGAATGTTCCTTCAGACACCTGAATATTTTACCCTTCCCAACACTTTATCCTTCCCACTTTGACCTGGCAAGGGTAGATACTTGCTGTCCAGGCTCAGGCATGCTATAGAGATGCTTCAGTGTTTTATTATTTTCAGTTTTACCTCATCCCACAAGAAC
This sequence comes from Buceros rhinoceros silvestris, assembly GCF_000710305.1. Lineage (NCBI taxonomy): Eukaryota > Metazoa > Chordata > Aves > Bucerotiformes > Bucerotidae > Buceros > Buceros rhinoceros. The sequence continues at coordinate 23,982 of NW_010406380.1, read as the reverse complement.
AGTTTTAATGTGCCAATCTGAACATATATGGGAGATCTCAAGCAATTGCCATGGAAAATGCTGGCTATTATTTGGATCACAGAGGTGAAATTCCAGTGTAGAAGTGTGTTAAATAGATGAGGCAGGGAAACAGATCATGCCATGTCAAGGTCTTCTTTTGAGGTTGCCGTAGGGGAGCCATGTTTACTCCAGATAGTTTTACTAACAACAAGTTAGGGGTCATGTTGCTTGCCTACTACTCTCAGATATCTAAACTACACTGTCATTTTGAGTTACCTACGCAAAGGAGGATATTCATGCACCTTGATGTGCCTGACAAAGAAAACTGACCCATGCACACACAAAACAAGGAAAGCAACGGACTTGCCCTGAAAAGACAATGCAGTTGACTCAATCGGGACATGAATATAGCAAACAGGCTTATTTTGCAAGATGTCTTTTGTGGTAGAGGGGAGGGAGTGACAGTGGTAGCACTGCAGGACCTGGGCGCAAAAGCGGGGATGGGAACCTCCATGATCTCTGAGAGATGTCTGATCTGACTCTGTGCTTGCCATCAGGATGTTCATAACACCTGCCAGAATCAGCTCATTCTTCCAGCCAAGTGCACATCACAGGGCAGGATGCCACCAGACATTAGTGGCAATTAAAGCCATCTGCAGGGAAAATAAAAGATTCAGTGTGTTACGCAACTTAACTGGTGACCTGTGGGCCAAACACATCCAGCCTAGCCTCCTTTCTCAGGGAAGAAGAGGAAGGCTTAGCTGGGCTGTGAATGCGGCCAAATCAGCCGAAATCTCGCTCCCTTCTGAGGCTCCCTACCAGCCTGACAAAGAAAGTCAAGTCTTGGCATTGGCTAGGAGGGTTAGGGGAACTCAATAAAAACATCTGGTAGAGCAACTTCTACTGGAAAAAGCGTGTTTGCACGGGCCTTTCCCCTCTGTGTAAGACGGGAAAAAGCAGAGTCCTTGACTGTTTATTACTGCCTCTCTGTACCTCTGATGGCAGAGGATCTGCAAATGGGGCTCCTGCTACTTAGTATGTGGCATGCCACTGCTTATACAATGGGTGTGTAACAGCACTTCAGGGCCCTCACCTCCCCTTCCCGAAAGCAAGTAACAGATCTGTGAGTAGGCAAAAATAGAAGCACACTAAAAAGTTGGCAGGAGTGACTCTTGAGCTGCAGTGAATGTCTGAGGGTTGGATTTATGGCTTTTAATCAAAATTTGGTTGTTTCCTGAAAGGCTGCCTTTATTTACGCTTTTGAAATGGATATAGATTTTGGAACTGAAGCACATCTAAATATTAAATACAATTAACTTCAAGTCTTCTTTTTCAAAACGTTGTTAAGAGTAAAGCACAAGTTTATAGCAAAGCAAGTCAAGGCTATGGAAAATTTTTTAATGCTATTCACTGCAAAAAAACTGAAGAGCACCAAGGGAACTTTCCTATTAAATAGCTGGAGGTGCAAATTCATCCCATTACTAGTGCTGCAGGAAATTAACTGTATACCAATGTATTTCTGATATTTATTGCAGAATTTTACATTATTTTCATTCAAAGGGATAAGTGAAGCATACTATTTTCAAATCAGATAGGAAGCTAAGAGTTTGCGGTCTCTAGGGTTGGAAGCCAGAATATGATGCACTCATTGCAAGACCTACAAGAACCAACCCTATAGCTACTATTAAACCCAAAAGCCACACCCAAAAGTTTTAGCTGCCTAAAGTGGCGTTAAGGAGCCTATAGGAAACTAACTCTGAAACGTGCATAATTGCATGAACTCACTAGGCTGTCCTGCTGTCTTCCCTCTCTGACCAGCATGATCAGAGACACTCCAGTTCTTCACTCCTGCTTTGACCTTACTGGGACCAGACCCTAGCAAAAGCATTGTGTATGCCTCCTCCGTGGTCCAACTCACACAGTGTGAACAGCAGCCTCCAGCTTTTATACATCAACTAGGTGACTCCTAGGATTATTTCTGGCTTGTTTTGGTTTTGGTTTTTTGTTGTTGTTTTGTTTTGTTTTGTTTTTTAATTGAATGGCTACTTAATAAAAAAATGCATATGGAGTGATAGGAGCAAACCTTCCCTTCCATGGAATTTCCCTCATTGCTGGATTATAGATTCACACTCTCATGATCTGTCTTCCTGTAAGAAATGAATCATTCCTTCTTTTCTTGCCGACTTGTTCAGTTTCTTAGAGCTAAGTGTATGACAACTTGTACCACAATGAGAATTGTTTAGAAGGAAGTAAGTGATGAGTATTTTCTTCATGACGAAAAGGTACACCCCAGAAAGCACATCTGGCTTGCCTGGTCCAGCTTGCCTGGACTGCAGAGCAGTCGTACTACTGTAATGTGCTGTAAGACTTTCGTGTTACTTGAGAGTACTTAAATGCAAAATACAAAGCTTCTGTTTGATCTTATAAAATCCCCATGCCAAAAAAAATTTCTGGGATTGTAATCCAGCCTCTTTTGTCAAGTCTTGTCATGAATCTTCCAGACAAGGTGGGGTTACCAAACCTTGCAAATTATCCTTTCCAGAAGCTTGCTGTACAGTGAGGTGGATCAAATCCAGCTGTGCAGAGTATGAGTTCCGAAAGTGGAAAATCCCCAAAGAATTAAAAAAGGAAATTACAAGTCACAGAAATTTAAAGTCACAGAAAGAGAGATGCTGATGGGACTAAGGGAAGAGTAGAAACAGACACTGGGACACCGTTTTTGAAGCTCATTTAGAGGAATAGATGCTGTGTGCCTAGCCTAGGTCCCTGGGTAGCCCTTGCTACCCACTTACCCTGCAAAGGACAAGGTGCTGAGGGAGCCTTGCATGGAGGTTTCTATGTAAAAGCAAAAGGAGGTGCTTTACTCTTTGTTTATAGTTGTATAAGGCATGAAGACCCAGACTGTATGTGGGTTGAAGACAGACCAACAAGAGGGTGCATGGATGTCTCTGGTTGTCTGCATGGGTGTCCACAAAATTATCATCTCTGCATTGTGATAATCAGGGTGGCAGCTTTGCATCATCTCTGCAAGCGTATTTCAATCATAGAATCATAGAGTACCAAGTTGGAAGGGACCTCTTGTCTGCATGGGTGTCCACAAAATTATCATCTCTGCATTGTGATAATCAGGGTGGCAGCTTTGCATCATCTCTGCAAGCGTATTTCAATCATAGAATCATAGAGTACCAAGTTAGAAGGGACCTCAAGGATCATCTGGTCCAACCTTTCTTGGGAACAGCATGATCTGGATAACATGGCCTTGCAGCCTGTCTAGATGAATTTTAAAAACGTCTAGTGTTGGGGAATCCACCTCTTCCCTGGGGAGATTGTTCTTGTCGTGAAAAATTCTCCTCGTTTCCAATTGGAATCTCCACAGGACTAACAGGTATCCATTACCCCTTGTCTTTTCCATGTGACTGCTTGTAAAAAGGGAGTCTCCACCTTCTTTGTAGCCACCCTTTAAATACTTGAACATGGTGATAAGGTCTCCCCTAACCTTTCTTTTCTCAAGGCTGAACAAATCCATTTCTCTCAGCCTTTCCTGACATGGCAGATTCCCAGTTCTTTGATCAAATTTGTGGCTCTTCTCTGGACCCTCTTCAGCAAGTTCACATCTTTTTTGTAAAGTGGGGACCAAAGTGAACACAGTGTTGCAGGTATGGTCTGACAAGTGCAGAGTAGAGTGGGATTATGACTTGTTTGTCTCTGCTGTTGATACCCTTGATATTGATGGAACCCAGCATCCTGTTGGTTTTCTTTGCCACTGCAGCACACTGTTCACTCACACTGACCTCGCAGTCCACCAGAACCCCGGGGTCCCTTTCCACAGAGGTGCTCCTCAGCCATGTATACCATGTCCTGTGCTGCACTCCTGTATTGTATTTTCCCGGTTGTACTTCATACGATTCTTGTTAGACCACTCTTCCAGCCTATCCAAGTCTTCCTGCGGCGTGTCTCCCTTCCAAAGTGTCCACTTCCACACTTTGGTATCACGGGCAAATTCATCAGGGTACACTTGATCCCATCATCCACATCACTTAAGAAGATACTAAACAGCATTCAGCCCAATACTGACTCGTGGGGATGACACTTGTGACAGGTTGCCAGTGTGAAAAGGAGCTATTTACCACACCCTCTGGGTATGGCCTTTCAGCTGGTTGCCTGCTCACTGCACAGACCACTTGTCTAGAGCTTAACGCATCGGTTTCTCTTGGAGGAGGCTGTGGGAAACCATATGGAAAGTCTTGGACAAATCCAGGTAGACAAAGTCCACTGCTTGCCCCACATCAACCAAGCAGGATTGAAGGAGCAAGAGTCACAGTTTGGACATTTCAAGCAGCTTTCATGAGTTATTTAGTTGTCACTACATTTTTAGGAAATATTTGATCTCTCCTGGGTTTAAATTACAGTTTCAAACACTTCGAGGAAATATTCAAGGAAGGTCAAAAGCAGACATGACCAATAACCTTGGAAAAATAGTAGAAACCAGATATTTTGCACCATCTTTGCACAGACTCAGGCAGAAGGACTTCTGCCTTTATCTTGGTGATCCATACTTTCAGGAGGATTCTGGAATAAGCATTTGTCTTATTAGCAAGCTCAACTTAGAAGACTGAGTAGAAAGCCCATAAATAATGGTGCCAGCTTATAATAGATTCCTTCACTTTGGGCACGGAGCAGCACATGCTGGTAGGCATAAAGCAAATTTAAAAGAGTACAACCAAAAGATCTAGAAGTCCTCTGGAGCTGAAACTCCCGGCAAATGCAGAGGACAAAATGGACAAGTTAAGCAGGACTTCCACAAGTCAATGATCCAGTACTATTCAAGCAAACTGGATAGTAATATGACACAACAGAACTGAAGTCTCTGAAGCTCTTGATACTCTTGCTAGCTGAGAGTTAATTTAGGTGCATGACACTGACACAGAAGAGTACAGAGTACTGCGTTCCACCTACAGACACAGCAAGGCCAGGGTTGTATTTAAAGTCAGCATACACAACATCGTGGCCGGTGATCTACAGAAGAAAAGCCAATCTTACCCTCCAGTGGAACTGACTGTATAAGAGCAGGCTGGACTTAAGCTCTGCTTTGCAACAAAAATTGCTCAGAGATAGAGGCTCCTGGAAGGTACAGAATAGCAGCTAACAAAGACATAAAAAATTGTAAAGCAAAGGGAGATTCCTGGTCCAGAAATAACATACCAGTAATCTTCACCAAGCAGAGCCGAAGTATATTGTGCATCAGAGTCGCAGATGCATGTACTTTTGTAGTATAGGAGCGTAATACAATCTGGGAGAAGTACTCTCTTGTCAGTAATGCAGATATCGTAAATCTCTGTTGTCACTCGTGTAACACGTGCCTGACCTTCACAATCATTTGAGGATGAAGAAAGCTGCAAAATCTTCATGTTTTTCTGTAGAAATATGCATGAAGGTATACTTGCTGCTGTGCCTATGATTTCTCACCCTGAAGAATACACAATGTTTATGGAAAACTAGTAATAATTGTGCAGTACATTTGTGGATTATGTTTTGATGTCTCTAATTTTTTTTCTCCTTTCAGCATTCTTTAGTTCAAGTACTTCAACTTCACAGGGTTGTGAAGATATGAAAAAGACTGACATGGAGAATAGGTGCCTTACCATTATTCATTCCAACAGCACACAAGTAGTATTTTCACAATTTTTCTGTCTCTGCTGTAGTTAAAATAGTAATGGCAAACACAATTGTAATTTATTACATAAAATCCATAAAAGGACACTTTAATGGGCCTAAAGGCTGTAATAGTGGACCAAAGCTGTAAGGAATATAGGCCATCTGTCCCGGTTTGGATGAAAGTTTTGACAATACTACAGGACATCTGGGAGGGAGAACTGGTTGACAACAAGGAACTTTTTCCACTAAAAATAAATAGTTCTGTTTAGTTACTGACAACTAAAATTACAATATGAAGCAAATGTGTTGTAATTCATGATGTCACCAACATTTTTCAGTGTTCAGATAAGGGATAATGTTTAAATTCCTTATATTTTGAACTGCAGTTTTGTTGCCAAAAAGTATTTAACTCTTAAGGCAATCATTTTTCTGCTGTTCTGACTGATTAATTATTGTAATATTAAATAAGAATTAATTTTATCCCCCCCACATCACAAGTTCAGCTGAAGGAGACAAATGGCTGATAAAAGATCTCTGAGAATGGTTATAGATTATTCACTTTAAAAGAATAATAAAGCAGCTATGTAAACTCCATATATTGCACATAACTTAGAAATCGTCAGCCAATTACAGTCAATAATCTTCAGTGTCAACCTGCTGTTCCCCAAACTTCTGCACAGAAACTAATCTCTGAAATACAAATGTTTAATTAGTTTTTAATGGTGAGGTTTATTCTTAGTATGTCTGGTCAGCCATCTCAATTATTTTCTCAATTTTTTAGAGTTAACAAGTAATTGACGTTTCAGAAGCTTTCTTTCTCCTTCCTTCTGTTTTGTAATTCCTTCTTCTTTTGAAAAAGCAGACTTCAGTACACCTGAATAGACACCCACTCTAGGGACCCAACCTCAGTCATTTTCTCCTGGGACAGATAAGCCAAGTTTGAGGGCTCAGATTTGAGGGAGGAAGCTGCTACTAAGATGGGACTGTGAGGGACTGGTTAAATAAAAAGCAATTTATCTTGATTTATTCTGGTGCAAAGAACTGATGGCAGGGAATAGAAATCAATGGTGTAGTACAAATAAAGACATTTTATGGCTCCTAGATCTGAGTTGTGATGTACATGCTGTCCTGGGGGAAAAAAAAAATCCCCAACTTTGTCAACTCTGAACAGCAAAGTTCTCTCATTTGGTTCTTATGCTGTGCTGAAAATATAATTCAAATTTAAGAATAATGTTACAGATGCTTTTTCATACTACACATATTTGCCTCCTGTGAGTATCTAAGGTCTGCGATACCTGTGAAAGGTTCACAAATATTTATGAAATCATTAAGTGGATTATTTTACATATATGCACATAGGTAGGAAGGCAGATAGATAGGTAGGTAAGTAAATAGATAGATAGGTAGGTAAATATATATTAAATCAACAGTTTTATTTTGCAATAAATCAGCTGGCAATTGTTTGTATTTAACAGTTCAATGCATCTTGTATTTACTCACGAAAAGAAATTAATGGAAATGAAAATTATTTGCTTGTTTTACCCTATAGAAAAAGCACCTCAGATTATATATATCTTCTTATTCACTACTCCAAGCAAAGTGGAACGTTAGTGTTCAAACCTGACAGACACTTTGGTGAGGGCATATGAGCTTTTCACTTTGGTTCTTCACAACTGGTAGCCTCCAATTACTATTTTTTGAGTAGAACATCATTAGAGAGTTCCAGAAGGACGAGTTTTAAGAAACTGCATGCTACTTTGCAATATTTGAGGCATCATTTTCTATTAGCTTTCAGTCAGGCCCCTGACGTCTTTTCTTTCTCTGCTGCTTTAGTTTGTTGAAAGGCTGCAGCTGAGAGGGAGGATAACTGTGGTTGTTCACTAGAAAGGAAAACAAAAGTTTTCTAACCTTGAAATTGGGATGCAGCCAAAATGGACTGGACTTTCACATTCCCTCTTTTTTCTTTAAACCAGTGGTGCTCTCCCATCTAAAACTTCTCATTTGTTAGAGATCAAAATGTTTCTCCTCTCATCCTTCCAATGCAGGCATGAAGTAGTTCTAGATGCAAGGTCACTGGAATACTCATTGGACCACCTTTCTGAAGCCACATTACACTGACAGACACGCATTTTGCATAAAATCTAGTCTCCAGTGAAAAAGTGAAAGCTTTGTCTCCTATTTCACTGTGGCCAGGGCTTCACACTCTTTATTTGTCCTATTGCATGCACAAAACCATGGTCCCACGCTCTAAAATGTTGACCCTGCCAACCACAATGCAGTTGACAGGGTTAATGTTTTAAAATAAAGGATGCTTCCACGGGAAAATCCTCAAGGGACAGACAAAGGAAGATAATTCTTGTGAGCTTCAAATCTATTGTCCATATGAGAAGCCTGAAGGAAATGTTAAAGGAGAATAATATCCTGTAGTCTTTTTTTTTTGGTCTACTAAAATATGGGTTATCTGAAAACTGAAGTTCCCTGTAAGAGAACAAATCAAATCACATTCTGTCACCCTAAAATGAACTGGGGTCTGTGTGTGTGCTTCTGTCTGCTTGCTTTTCAGTAGAAACCCTCAGAAAAAAAAAAAATAAAAAGCAAACCCTTGCATTTTTTAATCAGCCTATCTGACTGACATTCTAAAACTGGCTTCATTTTTCTCATGGGAAAGGGGAACAGGAACCTTCTTGCTTTAGTTATATATTTTCCCCTGAAAATAAAAAGCAACTGTATCAAGGGCAGCTTTAGTGTGTGGAAACAAGGGCAAAAATCCCTAGATATAAATTCAGAAGTTAAGCAATAAATGTTGCTATCTAAAAAGTACACCATTTGCGTTCATATAATCCACTACAATTTAAGGAGTGTAAAGGATTAAAGGGTTTGGCTGAAGATCGCAAACTGTGATCAATATTCAGACTGACCAATAAAAGGAGTGTTAGTGGGCATTAAAAAGACAGATTAGCGACAACAATCAATAGAGAAGAAAAGAGAAGCATTAGCAGATTACAGATCTGATCTTGCAAAGGTATGGGAATACCCTTTGGGGTTTTTTTTTACGCTTTATTAGTACACCTTTGGAATGTTAATGTTCTGCTGAAGATGATTTCAGACAGGCTGCGAGACGACTGCCGTAGTCAGCCAAGCAGAATCCATTGGGAGTTGCTGTGGCAGAACTGAAATTATAGCCTCACTTTAAACAAAAATTGTCAGCATTGTCAGCTAAGTACCTCAAACACACAAACGAGATTCTCATTCAAGTTTGTGGGGGTTTTGCGTAAAATTCTAAGCTTTCAAAAGGCAGATTTTGAACTTGGTTATTCACCAGTTCCTTCACAGTCCCTGATGCTTTATGCTTAGAAATACAAGAAAGGTGCAGAAGAATGGATATTAAAGATATTTGTAACTACCTGTAACTGCTCCAGTGGAAAATGGGTCAAGTTCCCTCTCGACTAGATGAAGGTATTTGTTTCACAGAAATTGACTTTCTAATTTTCTTCATTTATTTAATGAGGTTGTAACCTTTATATTGCATATGACTGGCTAATACTGTCTATTATGTTCAACATAGCAGGTGACATGAGACTTAAAAGTAACAATAATTAAATGGTTGTATACTATTTATATTGTTGTATATTCCCTGTTTACTTTCTGGAAATTATATTACAGATCGTCTTTTACTGATGCCACAAAGGGTAGTATGAAATCCACTTCTTGTCATATTAAGCTGCAAATAGTTTTTTGATAAGGATATACAACTGCTAAGACAACAGATTTTCAACTTGCTGATTCATGTAGGATCCAGCCTATAAGGACGTTAGTCATCTGATTGGCTTTAAAAGCTATAGCATTTTTGGTTATCTTTTTTACTCCTATAAGTTTAAGATATTTGGTGTGGAGGAGGATTGCAATGCTGATGCCTGTGTATCTCTACACTCTTTTTGAAAGAAGAGTGTATACAGAGGGAGGAAAATAATCTATCTGGTGCATATTTCAAACCATTGCACAGATTCCTGGATGGTATAAATATATTGATGCTCCACAGATTCGTATCTTCAGATCTTCACATTTAGTATCTCGTAAAGCTAGCAATTACTTTAGCAAATGCAGTGAGTAATTCAAGCTTTTAGAATAACACTGACCTTTTTTGTATATAAATCCTCCTCACACAGCTTGTATAGTGGAATTCAAGATAATATGTGTGCGTATTAACATGTTAAAGGTGGGCTTGCTTTATAAACATTCCATTTGTTTCATTGCTAAAATTAACAAAAAGTCAACAGTTGAATGGCCCAACAAGGGGCTCTTTTTGCATGCAAAGATTGGTCCTTAAAAGCTTAAAAGGTCCTTAAAGTCCTTAAAAGCTAGAGAGATGATGAAGCTATGTGCCTGCAGGTGAAGTGTAATGCCAGCTTGACATCAAATTTGTAAGAAGAAAAGGATGGTGTATAGGTGAAAAGGGCATTGATAATATATGCATTTAGATGGTGTAGGAAACAACAGTACAGGATACAGTATGAAGGAACACAAACCACACCGGGGTACAAGAGAAAGACATTGTAATTTAACTTGTTAGTCTGGCACCTTTTGTAATTAAGTTTTGTTTATTTAAGGTAGCTTTAAAATGTCAATCACAGCAATTGAGCTGTGGAAATATCTTTGCTCAAATAGTTCATGTACAAATGTAAGAACCTGAAGAAACTTGCCATGTTTTTGTAGCTAAGGAAGTGAGTAATCAGTGAAACTAGTATGGGTGGTATAGGAAAATCATGCACATGGTCTGGCACAGCTGTGTGTGTGCTACATTCCATGAGATATTTCATAATGGAAAACCCATTGCTCCACTAGTATAGGATACCTGTGTAACAGGCATACATTGTGAAGCATCCAGTGAAGTCAGAGGACTTTACAGATTTGGCCTGTAAATCTTGAGTGAACAAAAAGGGCAAAAGAAATTCCCTGCATGTTGACTTAGAAGAAAGAGGAAAATATCCCATTCAATGTGTTTAATTACCTCCGCATGTTTATTGCTTAATTGTAATTTTTATCAATCAAATTTTACAGGGCCAAAAGTGTTAAGTGCACAATATGGTACTTAGGTGTCAAGTGTTAGAGCTGGGCCGGCCACTGGACGAATGACGGATGCTCTCTATTACAGTCCATCTCAGAACCCCCTTCCCAAAGAGGGGAAAGAGAAAAGGAGTAAGGGAGAGAGAATTACAGATTGGAAAAGAAAACTAAAACTGCTATAATGAGAATAATAATAATAATACAATGAAATACGTATACAAATATAGACAAACCCCCAAATATAGACAAACCCAAGCCCCTCATTGCAACCACATCACTGTCACCACTGATGCTGTGGGCAGACACTGGGGAAGGCCCAGGCTGGGCTCAGCAACTGATGGGAACCAGATTCAGGAGCTGGATTCCACCATTGGATTCTGGAAAGGTTGGATTGGGATTGAAGGTAGAATGGACAGAGTCCTCCTGGCATGTCAGCCATCAAAGAAGAGGAAGAGAGCTTAAGCCTTGTCGTCCCTCAGCTTGATACCGAATGTGACGTCTATGGGATGGAACGCGTTGCTGGTCAGTGTAGGGTCCCCTGTCCTGTCTGCTCCTCCCCACAGGTGCGGTCTCTCACTTTCTGCACCCCAATGTGGTGCACAGGATTGAGCAGTGACCTTGGTCTGCACAGGAGCAAGTGTAAGCCAGATCCTTTCTGCACACCAGTCCCTGGCAGTGACTGTGAACATCAGTCGTTATCACTGCTGGAAGCAGACACCTGCCGTCAACTTCAGACAGTGCAGCCACTGAGCAGAGACCGAGCTGAGAAGTGAAATTACTGAGCAGAATTAGTTCTGTTCTGACTCAAACCGGGACGCTGAGTCAGCACAGCTGTATAGCTAGCTGCAGCAGCGGGATATTTGACCTTGTGTCTAGCTAGCAAATCTGCAAGCTCTTGTGACTCAAATGGTTTTCTGCTGGTCAGATTCCTCCTTTGAACGTGTTTGTTTCAGAGGCTTTTCTATTTGTTTATGGGATTTACCTTGAACGTTGTGCAGTGAATGATATGTCAAGAAATAGCAATAAGCAGGCACTGCCACATATAGTGTTTCATAATTAATGGTTTTAATGAAAATATTTGCTTTAAATCCACACACACATAGATTTTGTATGTCTCAGTTCAGTCTGGATGTCTTCATTAGTTTCTGGAGTTACCAGTTCCTCAATATTTTGAAAGATGAAAGGCTAGCAATGCCAATCTCCGTGTACCTCTGACTATATTGGAACGATTTATGGCAGTTGAAGATCAGCTCCAGAGCTTCCCTGTGTCTCAGAGTATTTGTGCCATTTTGCAGCTATATGCACAGGATGACAAGCAAGGTTATGAGCAGGTAGGATAAAGAAACTGGCAAAATGTGTAGAAGTAAGATTCTAATCAGTAAACTGAGATACAATTTCCTACAGATTTCCACAGTTGGCTGTGACAACTCCTCAATGCACAAGTCTTTCATGGCAAGAACAAAAAGATAAGGGTGTTGATAAATGTAATTTATGTTGTACATGATAATAAAGAGGGAGCAGTTTAAACAACAGAACAAGGCCACATTTAATTGTAAATATGTTATTCCTAGAGATGCAAATCTAAAAGACATTCTTTCTGAGAGTCCTGTTATTCTCAAAGTGAGAAGCTTTAAACTGAGCGCTAAAGATATCCTTTTAAGGTACACCAATTTTCAACTAAAGTCACCTTTGAAACAAATGAAATGCTGAGAGCACAGAAAGTCTAATCAAATGTGCTTTGAACAAGTTTAACTCTGCAGAGTTCTGCGAATTTGTGTGTTTCATATGAATGTGTAGACAGCTCTATCAACTAATTAATCCAACATTTTAACTTCAAAAATATTAGTGGCTTGACCAGAGAAGTTAACCTCTGGTGACATTTGATCAGGCCCTATGCTCATAGTTCAGCTACTGGGCGGCAGGTGGGGACCTGAAACTATATGAAGGCTGTTAAGGCTTAGGATACACCAAGGACTAACTCATAAATTTATGCCACTAATGATATACAAATTTTGCTCCATTTCTTTATTTCTTCATAATTTTACTATCTTATACTGTAAACACGACCTTAGGGAGAGCTATAATTGAACTAGGTAATGGATGTGTGCCCACTGGTAAGAGAAATTATAACAAACACCTGATGCGGATAGAGTGATGTGCAACTGTGTACTCACTAAACAAAGGGTTAGACATGTGTGCAAGAAACCCATTACAGAAAGTAATTGATGGGGGCACTTCAATATTAAAAAAAAAAAAATCAGGGCTAGTCATTTAAGTGAAGGATAATCTGTTCGTTCTATCAGTTATGATTTTATCTGAGATGTAGGGGGGAAAAAAGCAGCAGTCTGCACCTGAAGGAATCTTGGTTCCATTAGTGAATTTTTAAACAACCTTGAGGCTTTCCACCAATGCTATAACCTGGCTCAGCTCTTAGGTACACAGTCAGGTTGTGTTGTTATTATTACTATTGTCTGTTTCCTACCAATTTTCTTGTTATGCTCTGTATTTTTAACTTCTTGGTTTTGGCTTCATGGATACCTTTGTGCTGAAATGGGTGTACCTATAACGTGCATCACACTCATGCTTTTGTCTCTTGCCTTTTGGGATCTGCATTAGAGATGGATCCTCGAGCAGAAACCTCCCTTGTGCCATGGAGAAGAGCCCTTTGCCTCTCTTTGCAGTGCCACAGCACCCTCTTCCAGGCTCCTGTCCTCCCTGCCAGCCTTTGAGTGGTACTACCGAGGTGGGAAGGAGTTCAGGCAGGCTGGAAGAACTCTCACGAGGAATGCAGAGTTTCTCATGCAAGAAAATAGTTTAAGGGTATGTTGCCATGTACATTCTGTATAGTTTCCAAGATAGGGAATGTTTCCAGTTGGAAAGAGATTCTGGTGCCCAGTGCCAGCAGGGCTCTGCTGACACAACAGAAAGTGACAGGCAGGGAAGAAGGTGTAGGGCTCAGGGACTCCATTAGAGCAGTTGCTCCAGATGAATGACTAGAGGCCAGGAGTGTGGAAGCCCTCACTGCTGTGGCCAAGGTTCTTTCAGGCCTAATTACTTGTGTCTATAGATACATCCAATTAATGTCTTAGGATAGCTGCCTTCTCCTTTCTAGTACCCATGTGCTTGTATCCGTGGGGATAATTAAAATTTTGCCACAAAGGAAATGGTTAATGGTCTCATTTAAGTTTTAGCTTGCAAAAGAAGTGGTCCAAAGAGGGCAAAGGATGTGGCTTATGGCAGGTATTGTGCCTTTCTGTGGAGACAAATGGTCTGCCCGAAAAAGCTTGCAATCATTCAGTGTAATGAGCAGATTCAGAATGCTGTCCGGAATCCCCACACCTCGGAAATACAACCCTTTCAGCTTTGCAGTGTTGTGTTACTGCACATAATCTGTAGTATACAGATTAGGATTCTGACTGTAAAGAGCTGCTAGTTGTAAAACAATCAGACATCACAACTTTTCCTAAAGTCTGTCAATAGTGCTCACTGGAATGAAAATTAATATCTAACTCTTCTCGGTATTATTCCACCTAGGTTCCTACTCTGATCCCAAAGAAAAATAATCGAATGCATTTTCTTAACACTGAGTCACTAATTACCTATATCTTTTAAAAATCAAGTTTCTTCAAAACTGGTAAAATACTGTGTACGGAATCCTTTTACTATTCTAAGTTTCACATATAAAACCAGCATATCAAAAGTTGGTCTTCCTTGACAGTCACAAATTTTCCCACTTTCTGCATTTTCTCCCACAGTTGCTAACTGTAATCAGGTAATGCTTTGAAAAATGTCAGGAAAACCTCTCCTAAAACACTCTGATCTGTGAAAGAAAGCATAGTTACCGTATTGAGTGACTGCAGTTTTAGTGATTTACTGTTCAGCGTGTATAATATGTGTATAGCTGAGGGCGTATGCTTAAATACAGTTATAAAGCATGACATAATGTGTATGCTGAAAAGCTGTCTGAAGTCAGAATACCAGAAGACTTTTAGAAGGGGCACTACTATCTTTGGCCTTCACTGTAACATCACTGCCACAGCAATACAGTCTGTTTCAGTTTATATGTTTCTTCTTTTTTATAACAAGATTATATACCACCTGAATTAATTATTCCCTTCACCAGGCATCGTCCCCCCAACCCCATCCCCCCAAAAAAAAAAAAAAAAAAAAAGAAAAAATCTGTAAGCTTTATTAAGCAGGTTGTTCCTAAGGTTTTAGCTATCCCTGTTAGATAGTCCTCTGCATTTTTTTTATTATAGTAGTTCACATACTTTTCCAAAAGATTGGAATTTAATGTTTTTATCTTTCTATCCTTTCCATCACAAATTAAATCAGGCAATAATAGCAATATTTTTGTTACTTCAATACTTTCTCTATTTTGTTAAAGGTAGGGTTTTTAGAATAATCCTGGCATATATTTCAGTATGACTATGCTTTCTTAATCCACTTACACCTATTAATCGTTGTTACTGAGGCATGCTTATAAATCATTACTGACCCAAGTCCAGTGATGGAGTGGTTGTAATCATATGAAAGTTTCACCTGTGTGTCCTGTTAGTGCATTGTGGTATTTTATTTCTTTTCCTTCCTCTTACTCTTGACTCAACATGCTCAGCTGAGGCAGTGTTGTCCTTCAACCAGTTTTGAAGCCTTTCTTTTCCTGAGGACAATTTACAGGTAATTTCAGCAGTGCCAATGACCAGGCCTGAGCTGTGGCATCCATCAGTGCCTCCCTCTTGCTGGAAGGAAAACCACTGTGCAAGGTAGGAGGAAGTAATGTTAGGCAGACACCCAGGCAGGCAGTCAAGGAAGCAGATGTGCCAGGCAGGTGGTAGCACAGCATATACCCTGCTGTCTAGAAACGGCCAAGTTCAGTTCCAGATCCTGGAGATTCCCTTGATATATCAGAGCTGGTGACATGAAACACTTTCTTGATAACTATTTTTGAAAGCCTGATTCTGATATTGAAGGAACATTTGCCCTTGAGCTAAATTACTATTGGACTGACCTCAGGCTGCCTTCCTAAATATTCTCTCATTTCAAACTAAAATGACTTATACATTTCTTCCATAAGTGGTGCAGTGTTACCAGCACTGAATAGTTGCTACCTTCCATTGTGGAGACACGCGCAATTTATTGGCCTGCAGCAGATCCTGGACTGTCTCACCTCTAAGTATTTTTGGTCATTGCGTATAAAATCGTAAATACCTTTGTTTTCAAGCCTCTCTCCCCCAGCTTAAAGTAGCATCAACTGCAGTTCATCTGTCCTGCAGCAAAGCATGCAATTTGCCATTTCTCTGGGCTGCCCACCAGAGCAGTGTGATTAAATCCCTTGTTTTCCCCCTTGCAGGAAAGAAATGTTCTACCACACCCAGTCCAAACGATACGGTAGAGAGTTAGAGAGAGACTGCTGCCAGCTCAGGGTCTACTGGCATTTAATATTGGTGGCTGGATTCTGCACTGTCGACAGAATGGTACAGATTTTCCAACAGGACTCATACATAATGCAGAGTCAAGCAGACCTGCTGTCAAGTTCTTTTCCATCTCATTTTTCTCCATTAGGAGAAAGTCGTGTTGAAGTAAACAAACCAAAGGGCTATTCATGGTTAACATTTCTTCTCCCTTGCTCTACAGATAGCAAAGTGCATCTAAATGGCTTCTACTCCGACATCTGCAAACTGATGACGAAAAGAAGGTGGCTGTGGGATTATTCATTTCAGCTTCCCTGGATGATGGATGGAGAGATATTCACTGCCACTTTGGTGCCATTTGGGAACGTAACACCAAATTCTGTCATGACCCTGGAACAGAAAACAACATTTGCCTTTGTAATTTTATTATTCATTTTACTGGGAATCCTCATTGTTCGCTGCTTCCGAATTCTTCTTGACCCCTACCGAAGTATGCCAACCTCAACCTGGGCTGATGGACTTGATGGACTGGAGAAAGGCCAGTTTGACTACGTTCTTGCTTAGAGACTGAGAATTATGGAGACTTATTTAGCACTCTGATAAAGAAAAATCCTGGAATGTCTCTTTATTTTGTTTCTGGTTTACATTTTTTCTGATATTGTAGGAGTTGCATCATACAAATATGCACACAGTGAATTTGATTTTAATTAAATACCAGAATGAGTTAAATATTTGAAAGTAGTTTAGTGTATCTCCTCACTGGAAAAATGATAAAGGTTGCATTAGCAGAACTTTTCTTCAGAATTAGTTGGAACAATGTTTGGTATATGTGGACTCATTTAAGAGACATTAGAGCATGTCTTCTCTTTTGTAGCCTTTTTATCGTTAACAAGAGTCTGTGGAGGATCGTGTCTTGCAAGTGAGCTAAGAAAGTGTTTTTATGATCTGTATGTAAGTAAATTTGCGTTTCGAATTCCACAAGACTCTTCTTACTCTACCTCCCATGCTCTGAAGACAAGTGAGGATGTTTCACATACTGTAAGATAAGATTGAAAGAGCTGGAAAACTTCAGAAGAAAAGGATTCCTCCATGTTTTGCAGGTATTCAGTAAGATGCTCTTTCTTAGCCTTAAGCGGTGATTAAGTTAATTAATACTAACAAATCACTGAATACAATCTTTCTTGTGAAAAAGAAATGTAGTATCTTATTTTTGCCTACCTTTGTCTTTTTGTGCCAAAACTGATTTCTGTTAAGATAGAGCTTTGCATTCTTCTTTAAACAATGTATAGAAAGAAATTTAAGTTTTGCATGTGTTTCAAACCCTGCACTTCCAGCAGTCAGTCTGTTTATTTGGTATGTAGGTGATACTGCATTCGTTTTGTTTCCTAACTGGATGACTGAAACGTTGGTGCTAAGAGTCAATAAATAACCACCACCCTCTTTACCTATAAATGACTTTGAATGTATTTTTACAATGAAAACCCATTCCTAGATGTCAATGTAAATAAAAACGTATCAACATGACTGATCAGGGAAAGAAATATGTAAAAGAGGGCATAAAATTTAGTAGAACTACTTAAGAGTCCAAGTGGGTGTTTGCAAGCTTTGTATAGCAGCATTGAAATACTGTAGCGGTAACCACATTTGGTGTATTGCCACGAGGCAATACTCCTGATCACAGAAGACTCTTGAACACTCTCCTGAACATGGAAGAGTCTTGAGAAAGGTCCCAGTGCTGCCAGGCTTCTTAAACATTTCACAGAGCGGGGAAGAGAAAGTGCATGCTGCCTGTTTTCCGACGAAGCTTTAGATTTAGCTATTTTACTTGTATTATAATAACGACAAGCAGTTGGGAAGTTTTCCTTTGTGCTTTGGCTTGCGGCCTGTCGATGGAGAAACAAAGCTACTCCTGTAGCTGGTACAGCTGGGGCTGTGCTGACTCATCCGAGCTGAGGCTCTGACTCTAGCTGTGATACTTAGAGCTATTTATTTCCCATTTCTGCTTGTCCTGACCATTGGTCAAAGGTTGCAGCTATTAGAGGCGGAGGCAGTGGAAGGAGTGGCTCTGCACGCTGGCTATTACAGGTCACAGGAGGACAAAAAGAGCCCCAAATGCAGCTCCCTGATGAGTTCAGAGAAAGAAGCTAAGCTGTGATCTGTCACAGCTGAAATACGAGCACAGCTTGTTGCAAGGGTCATAACCTTTGAGACTGAGAGCAGAGAAAGGTACAGGAGCACAACTACGTATTCCAGAAGCCATGAGGTACTGGCTTTAGCTACATAGCTATTGGTGCTGGGGCACCTAAATCAAAGCAAACTCAGACTTTCAGATCATTTTGCAAAGCTAACGGCAGTGTGGCATACAGGAAACGTTCCTCTTATTGTATCAGTGCTGCCTAAAGCAGTGTATTGTCAATACTTACAAAGAGGCAATAACAGTGTTTCTCCCTCTGGCCTGGGATTTCTCTCCTGTGTCAGGGTCTGTTTGTTTTCTTTTAAAAGAAAAATGCTTTTCCTCATAATTGTACCTAAAGAGGAAGGTGATGACTTCAGTCAAGAGGATGTAGCACAGTGTTCAAGCGAGGCAATTTGATTCTTGCGTGGAGTTTGGAACTTGCTAACTGAGGACTGTTTTGGAGACTTAACTGGCCAGTGTCTCTGCTATGTCTGGAAGAATTCCAAGGAGATATTTTTGTAAACCACTGGGATAAGTCAGTCTATTAAAGGGAGTTTAATACTGCTGGGCAGCCTCTTTAAGTCAGCCTATCATCTGTGGATATTGCTAAATTGACTATAGCAAAGATAGGAAATTCACACTAGTTCCCCCACTGTCACAGAGACTTTTTCCTTCGCACTCTTGAAGTCTAACAGCAGTTTTCTGAAGACATGCTGGTGATTCAGTTTCGTGATAGCTCACTTTTCCTTTGCCTGGAGTGACCAGACCAGACTGAATGGAAAAAGTCCACAAAGTAGCCTCTGGCACAACGCTATGCCTCACGGCCTGGAGTGACCAGACCAGACTGAATGGAAAGAGTCCACAAAGTAGCCTCTGGCACATCGCTATGCCTCACAAGCATATGTATTGACTGTGGAATGACCTGAAATATTAATGAATCTGGAAAGGGAGGGACTGTGTGCTAATGCAGCTGTGCTCAGGCAGCTCGGGAGCTCTGCATCACTCTGTTATAGACTTTAGTTTATTGTATCAGTTTCTGTAGAAAATCTCATACAGTCTTTAAAAACTCTTTTTAGAATGAATATTTCTTGATATAATTCAGGCAAGTGTATTCCACATACTGTGGAGAAAGAAGGAATATGTGTGATTTTTTAATAAATACTGTACTTATATTAGCTTGTTCAATCTAACCATGAGGAGTTTAAGACAAAGGGCTACCGGGGAGAGATAAAGCCAAATAATGACAGAGATAAAACTTTTTATTGGTAGACACAAGGAGTAACGTTGTTTTACTCCAGTTAGGATCTCAAGTTTTTAGTGTCTTATTCATGACCCTTAAATTAAAGCACTGGCATAACAGCATGGAGCTGAGACAGGAGTCTGTCTTTCAGTGACGTCTGGGTTGCATGTGTGTGAGGACAGCCCTGATGCTGCTTCTCCACTCTGCTCAGAAGTCTGGGCGCAAACATGAACTAATTGTGCAGACATGAACTACCTTTAAAGTAGCTCAGGTGTCAGGAATGATACAGGCACAGAAATCCACAGCTCTGTGCACTTTGCAGAGCCATGTAGGGATTACTGCTGGACAAGTTCACGTATATTGGACTTGCAGAGAAATGTGACTGCCATTGCCCTACCAGCAAGATCTGAGCTCTTCACTTTCAAGGTGAAGCTGTGAACAAGCAGTACAGCTGTGCTCACTGGGAGAGAAAAAGAACCAATCAACCAGCTGATGCAGTTGCCAGCAAGGCAGACTCCTTCACCAGAAGGGGTTTACAGAAATGAACGGACTCTAAACTAAAGTTTCTTAGAAGAGAATTTTGTGAAAATAATACTCTGAGCAAATGTGTAAAATGCTTAATTTTGACAAAACAGTCTCTGAAGCATAGCTTAGTTGGCTTTTACTACACATGCCCCCAGAAGAAGGCCTGGAGGTACCTGATGTGCATCTATGTGGTCCTGTGAGCCTAACGGGATGGGTACACAGGGATTTTGCAGGATTGGAGGTCTACACAGAAATACTAGAGCTACACATATGAGATGTGGTCTTGTGGGACACCTTCAAGGAGTCTAGTTATGAGCTGCAAGTTCTGTTCTAAGCTGTAGACTATTTGGTAGGAATTTGTACTCAATTTGTTGCAAATATCAACAAACTTGTCCTTGTCAATTACAACTGACATCCAAGAACTGTAGGAAAGAGGCCAAAAACCTTTGATATACAGCATGGCTAGGTCTGTGGCCATGACCTGAATTTTCTCCAAAACAAAATCTTTTTTTTTTTTAATCTTGCTTTATTGAGATATGCTCAGTCTGTAAAATGCATCAAGTGTCTACTCATACTGATGTAGTTTGCATGAAAACTAAGCTGTTGGTTTCCCACATTTCATATCCTGTTTTCAGTGCCTCTGGAGTACTGCAGCAAAGCTTTGGCCTTTTTTTTTTTTTTTTGGTATATAGATTTGGTGTAATTTCTGTAGCACTGGTATGCAAGGCTGCCATGGCTCCTGTTCTTTTGTCGGCATCACTATTAAAGCAATTTTTCTTTATTCCCTCTTGGCACGCTAACTAACTGATTCCCGTCACCCTTCTCTGCATTGTTATCTTCATGGTGTAGGACAAGCAGTGAAGAGTGGAAGGTCTTTTTCAAGGCAAAGACAAAGAAGACTTATTATCAATGTAAGGCAGGACCTGTGAATTGTAGGCCTCTGTCCCATGTTGAAGTCAACAGAGCAGTAAAAAATGCATCCTTCACTTCTGATACAACTGTAAAACATAGTAAGTCCTATCACACTTCTGCTTTGTATGAGCTCTGTTTTCTATGGTGGGAGAACCAGTTGTGAGGCAGCTTGCTATTTAGACCTGTGCAAGATCTCCAAGGAAACTAGGAGATCTGGTGCAGTGCTGCTACCCCGACAGCTTAATAACCAGAGTCTGAACTAGACTATACTTCCATCTTACAGATTTGATTTTCAATGAGATCCTCTACTTTTATCTGCATTGGTTTAAAATCTTACCTTGTCTCTTAGAATTGGTATCCTAGGTTTAAATACTGGAAAGTGATACTGAGAATTACATCTAAGCAGACACTGCTTTACGCACAGTGAAGCCATGGCAAAAAAAAATTCAACTTTTGGACTTTCTGTTCCATACTAGTTAAAAATGACAGAGGATGGAGTCAGAACATCTAGGAATTACATCTAAGTGTAAAGTAAGTTTAATAATCACCAGTCTGAGACAGAACAAATGCTAACACATGATGCCAGCCCCTCACCTCTGTTATTCCATGGCTGATGCTGGAGATCACTTCAGACTCTGGTGTAAATCAAGGCAAACCTAAAGGTTTTCAATTTTGTGGCATTAGTCACAGTATCCTTGCAACAGGGTGGGGAAAAAAGTGTACTTAAGAAGTTTTTGTACTTGGAGAGTCGCAGCCAAAAGAGCTTTGGCTTGATGTAATTGACTTCAGCTTCATTACTTTAGATTTGCATCAGTGTAACTAAGAATCAGGATCCAAATTTGTAAAAACACATAGCTGCATCAAAGATTTGGTAGTGCCACACTGATGTTTAGTACATGTGCAGTCAATTTTTTTGTTTTAATCAACTAGTTTTTAGGAGCAACATCATTTGTTGTTAAGCTTTAACTGGTCCTATAAATGCCATAACATTACTATGGCGACAACATGATTTCACAGGCTTTCTGATGTGACAGAATCTGTCTTTATTCATGGTGTTTGAATGCTAATTAAGGGGCCAGTCTCATAAAGCAGGCATTAAATTTACCATTGATAACACCATTTCTATTATGTCATTATTTTTTGTTAGGCTTTACAACTGGCTGAGATGTTTATTTCTTTGGTTTGGGTTTTTATTTTTTTACAAGTTGAACAATTTTTGGCAGAGGCTCAAAAATTGTCCTGTTTCCCGTAGAATCTTCATTTGAAGTCATTGAAACATTTTTACTGGTGCCTTCTAATCAGTTTGGATAGGTACAAAACATTTCAGTTGTGTAAAGTTTAACAAGCTGTTAAAAAATACCGTTGCTGATACTTTCTGTATCAGAGTTGGTGAACAGCAGAGTGCAGAATTTGATAACCAGAAGGAGTGGCCAAAACCCGTTACTGTTATATGGCAGTTGTGTAAGTTGAGATCTCTCTGTTTACCAACTGGATTCTTGGTGCTAGGAGGCTGCTTTTCTTTCTTAAAAATAGTTGGCATAAGTTCATTTTTCTTTCCTCTTCCTTCCTTATAATTTCAGATTTTTCTGCTTTATATACGTTTATTTATTTATCTATCTATCTATCTATCTATCTATTTATTTATTTATTTATTTTTCCCCTGTAGTTATTCCTTCTTTTGGGATTCCAAGCCCGGATGCCTCTGTCTCCTTGTTGCTGAAGTTTTGCTTCTCCTAGAAAGGGTCGTTTCCAGATGTAATCAAGCAAGAAGACATGCTGCAGTGGCCCAGTTATCAAAATATACAATGAAAGAATTGCAGCAATTAATCAGAGCTTTAAACTGTTGAACAACTGTGATTTTTATCTCTGTCTTCCATATCCCCGTGACCTAGCTTACAGGCTACATGGTCAAGAGTATTATATTTAGTCATCGTAGCTCTTACCATGAATATGGACTTACTGCTTTCATTAATTATTGTTAACTTCAGAAGACAATGTGACTGGGTTCTGTACAAAAAATGCAGCTTCTTCCCCTGAAATACTGTAATATGTTGAACCTGCACTTCTCACTAGTAGTGATCATTACACAGCGTAAAGTTACCATCTGATGCAATGTTTTCAAATTTTCTGGAGCTTCTCTCTATGTAGAAAATGATTGTTATTAAAGTAGGAGAATGCTTATGTATACAATAAATAAAATGAAAGGCTTGAGGTGACTACAATGTAGAGTTTTGCCCAATTTGATTTATATAATACTCATTGGTCCATGTGTTGCTGGTTACATAGCAGCAGACACAGAAATAATAAACAAAATCGCAGTTTGCTATCTACATCCTGGAGATTAGGACATGAACAGAGAAAGTTATTGCCTAACACAAACAGATGGTGTAGAGATGCCATACAGAATGGTATATCAAGACTAAGAAGTCTCCCATGTGTTTAGAAAATAATTATTCACAACCGCTACTTAGTACATTTAAAAAAATTGTTTATCATCTTGAGTATGTAAGTATTCCCTTGACTTCAGTGGGCTGAAATTAGCTTACATGCTTTGGAATGTTTCTCAATCTATTCAAACTCATATTTACCAAAAGACTCAAATTTTCTGATTACCAAAATGCAAAAAAGAATCCAATGCATTTATGCAAAGAAAGACATGGTTAATCCCGTACGAGTAAACATGTGACAGTATTACCTGAAGAAATATCTGCTATGACATAATGTATAGAGCATGTTTTTCTAGGAAGATAGCGAGCAGCATAAAATCTGAGTGTAAGCAAGAACAATATGTCTCTTTGTAACCACGTCTCTCTCCTTCATTGTGGAATTTGTATCTATGTCAGCACTACACAGGCTTGTACATAGCAGCTTATGTCTGCTATGCTTGCAGATTGTGTAGGAAAACACAGCTAAACTCTGGACTAACAAGCTCAAATATTGCTGGTAGCCCAGCCACAGCACCAAAAAGCATGTTTTGGCTCAGCACTGAACAGATCTTT
>NW_010406379.1:0-8335 GCF_000710305.1 Buceros rhinoceros silvestris | reverse complement strand
TATATCGGTCCCTCGACCCTTAACACTAGGCCTGGTCATTTTGGTCAGAAGTGTGCATCTCTTGACTTACCAGCAGCTGAGCTATATTAGTACTCTTGCAGAATTATTAGTAAGAATTAGTAAGAATTACGAATAAGAAAATGTTTTAATTTTTTTCATGAATAAAAAATTTGTAAAAATATCCATCAGATAGGTGCAGACCTTTCTCAAGGCTAGATTCTGATACTCACCTTTTATGTTATTTGTGTTGCACTCGTAAGAAACATGAGTAATTAGACTATCCACTCTCTGATGGGAGAAAGTAAGGAAGATGGAGCTGAGCACTTCTCTGTGTCATTAAGTGGCAGAACAAGAGGCAACAGGCACAAACTGAAACACAGAAAATCCCACTTAAACATAAAAGAACTTTTTGACTGTTGGGGTGGTCAAACATAAGAACAGGTTTTCCGTAGAGGATGTGGAGTCTCCGTCTATGGCAAGTTTCAAAACCCATCTGGTTTTGGCCTTTACCAGCCTGTTCTAGCTGATACTCCTTTGAGCAGGGGATTTGAACTAGATGGGAGCTCTGCAGAGGTCCCTTCCTACAGCAACCATTCTGTGAGTCTATGATACCTCATTATGGAAAAGAGGGAATTAAAGCATAGAGCCATTACCTCACTTCAAAATATAACCCTCTCCTAACTTCAAAGCAATGAATGAATCCATAACTGTATCCATGACTGAATTTGGATGTACACAGTATTTTGAGAGAGTTTTAGGTCCAAGGAGAAATTCACATAGGAACTTGAAACGAAGTAAGCAGTCATATGGTGTAGCTCATCATTGTTTAGGACATTCAGCCTGTTGTGTTTTGACATATAAATTATATATTACATACATAATCTCCCTAAGAGGTTAATACGTTTTACTTGTGTTTTCTGTAAGCCTTTAAGGAAGAAACTCACTAAAGATGGAAGTTGTTTGGTATCATGTTGTCTGTTAAGTAGTTTTAGCATGAAAACCATAACAAGCTATGAATTTGACCTGATGAATCAGACCAGCATTTATATTCTTCATCATTCTAATGTCTTTAGGTATTTTTATCAATAATACAGATTAAATATTACCCAGCAGCTAGCAGAAATAATTCAAGCCTCAGTAAACTGTGTTTAGAGAATAAGAAAAGTTGAGATGAGAGATATACCAAAGTGTTTCTGACAATGGTGCAGTTTCAGAAATTTCATGCTGCTGAACATTCAGTCATTCAGTTATCTTTCCAATGTTCTCCTGTTAAAGAATAAGGATGCTGTTTTTATTGTTTGAAGTGGAAAGCAGCATAGCATTGTTTTCTTTTTAGGTATAGTATATAATTGTTGGAGTTCCCCTATATTCTGTAAATATTCATTCTTTATTGTACTTCAGGATATCACTCTTTTACTTGATAAAAATTAATTTACTAAACAGAAATATAACATATGTAAGGTATAAGTATAGCAGAAACAGATAGGTTGAAGATTTAACAATTGGCAGGCTACATTTTCTATTTTATAAGGCTAAGACATCTAAACTCCTGTAGTACTCAGACTTTGAGAGTAATTAAATCCTGAATCCTTTTAACCTAAAGGGCACTTTCATGTGGTTGGGACTCACTTTTTAAGTTTATTCTTGTTGATTCACTTAAAACTCAAAGGTTTCTGTTACAATTTACCACTTTCAAGTCCAGGATATTAATTTCAGGCTACTCAGATTAAGAGAGGTAAAACCATACAGAATTGCTTAAAAGTAATATGAACCTATAGTTTAAAATATAAGAACATTAATAAACAATATATATTATTTTATTTCTGGAAATGTTGGGGGGTGTTTATTGTTCTTTTGCTATTAGTGGCAAATAGAAACCATAGTATTAAATGTAGCCAACCAACCTAAAATTAAGAGAGTAAAATATGACTCAACAAAATATGAGTAAAAATTTATAAAAATAAAATTCTTTTTATAATCTGAGTTCAACTGTTAAGTTTGCCGTGGACCCCGATATGTGATGATGAAGTCTTGCTATGTATGGTCTGTGACTCAAATCTTCACAAAAATACACCCTTCCATTAGAAATATTCCTCTGAGAAGGACCATTTTGCAGCACCATTCTGGTCAGTCTGCAAACATGCCTCTCATGCTTTTCAGGTGTGTCACTCATATTTCACAATAAACTAAATAAATGAAGTAAAAATTCTGCACACTATCATCTTGGTTTCCACCACAACTCTAAAGAAAAAAGAGAGACAAACAGGGGCAAGATCTGGTTCTGCAAGAGCAACAATCACTCTGCCTGTAAAACAAAATCAGGCAGCTAAACTCATTTGCAGATAATGGAACAACGGTAATCTCCTTTTCATGGAAAGAATATTTGAATTTCTTGTGTAATTACTGATGCGTCAGTTTTGGTATGCTAAAAATGTGTCATGTAAGACTACTTCTGTAAAAGCAAATAATTTAGTGTGATATTCATACTACTAAAACACTTTTAAAATCAAAACAGTATAAAATAGTTTGAAATTTAAGAGTGCAGAACAGAATACATATCAGTGGTTACGTTATGTGTCATTTAACAAAAAAACACGGTTAATTACTCATTTTACTAAAAAAATAAAGCATAAAGTTATCCTAAGAAGAAAAAGTAAACAACTGTATTTCACTGATAACCTACTCAAATTATGGAATATTAATATTGTTCTATTCTCAGCTTTGCGTAAAAGTATGAACTTTTTGCAACTTAAGATATTTAGAAAAAAGGAAGAAAAATAGTTTTACCACTAATTGTCTAGATATGAAGGCGTACTGGATACTGGAGAATTGATACTTGCTTGGTCAGTAACTAATGTACATAGTGGGTATCTTAGTAATGCTGTATTACAAAAGTAATGCTAGTCTGTTTTTTATCTTCATCATTAGATTTGAAAGAGTGAGCAGCTTTCTCTTTTTTCCTTCCCTGGGATTTCTTCTAACAAACTGAAATGTTCTTGTGTAAAAGAGGAGACAAGAAACTGCAATACACTGAGAGGTCACAAGTGATAATAAATATATGTGCAAGCGCACTTGGGTATAATGTTTCCAATTCTTGTTTACTCCAGTAATCTTGGAGTGGAGGAAAAACAGAGAATGTGACAGCACAACCCTTTTCTGAACAGAACCGCTAGACTTGAGACAGAAAATGCGTGTGATATAAAATAGTCATGCTGATGACACTAGAATGGTCTATAACAATTTAGGTTAGAGTGCTGCCTTCCTGAGGCAACAGGCTGTACCAGCTCTTGTCAAAAATCAGGATTCATTTGTACATTCTTGATTAGTGACACATATTAAGGTTTCGTTTTAGTCTTTGTACTTAAATTGCATTTTGCCCAGGGCAGTCATTTATGATAGAGTTCATTAAAGTATGTTGTTCCATTTTAGTTTTTGTGTAGAGAGCAGCACATAATTTATTTTGACAATTATACTGTTCTAGCAGCGAGGTAAGAAAAACTATTATTACAGAAGTTACACACAAATTAATATTTTTCAATTTATATTACAGCAAAGATGAAGAATATGAAAATATTTTGTTCCATCATATATCAAAGAATTAGTATAAAACTTTGACCGCTATCTAAAATTTTTCAATTCTACTGCATCATCTTTCAATTCAAATTGTTTTTATATATTCAGTTAAAATTTTTCAGTCTTAAAAACTTGAGGGTTAAATATAATTATGTATTTTTCAAATTGTAGAATGTCTTATATTTGGTTAAAAATTATGTGTAGTGCAAGTAGTATATTCAATGGAAATAAACATACGAAGTGGTTCTGAAAGGCAGAAAATTTACATTTGTGAAGCAAGCTGACTTTTATTTTTAAAATGCAAAATCCCCTGCAGTTTATATAATTTGATTCCTAATGATCTGAACAACTGTTGAGAGGTTACACTCCATTTAGCACACTAAAATGTGGAATCAAGTGCCAGTATCCAAAGCCTCAGTGCTAAATTCATTCTGGGAATTCAGGAATAGGAATACCTATAGTCTGAGTTTTATTTTGGGTCTTTTAGTTATTAAAGGCCTTTGAAATTTCTTTTTTTATTTGCTTTGATTGAAATGCTAAACTAATAGACTTGTAGACAATTTGACAGACTGGGCAGCTCACACAGGAGAAAAATGCAAAGACTACAATTCTAGGTATTATAACTTCAATTGAGAGATATTAGAGAGCCCCCAAGAGAAGCAACAACTCCTCACTACCACTCAGGCCTACTCCAAAGCGTAAAAGTTCAAGAGCTGCTCTGAAATAGTGACCACAACTTTTGTGGGATAAATATTTGCCAGGAACAAAAATTACAACAAAAGGAACAAAAAAAAGGAAAGGGTCATATCTGAATGGTTAGGCGCTTTCAGCACATCACTTAAAGTGAGAGATTGAGCGTGCTGGCCTCGCTTAATCAGAAGGAGATGAGGTTAAGGTGTACGCTATTAGCAACCTACAGCCACTTGAGGAGGAATTACAAACACCGCACAGTTTTAGTAAGGGACAATGGCCACAGGTTGAGGTCTGGGAGGCTCAGGTGACCTCTTAGGAGAAGATATATATTTTCACTGGTGTGGTAGTCGAGCACTGGAAAGGGTTGCCACAGAGCAGAGTACAATCTGCATCCTTTGAGGCTTTTTAAGACTCAGCTAGCCAAAGGCACGGTGATGTGTTCTCTTGCTGGCCACAATCCTATTTCAGGCTGGACATTGGATCAGATGACTTCCGGAGATTTCATCCAAACAACATTGCTGTGATGATTCTATGAAGTGAAGGAAACAAAAAGCAAAGGAAAACAAAACAAACCATGGATGGACAACCTAGATATAAATCAAAACAAAGGAGAACTCCCTCCTTGTACTGACCTGACAATTCGAAGTCTTAGTTGCTGGTCTAGGCTTGCCTTGGTCTGAACTGGTTTTACGTTGTTTGAACAGTTGGCTGGTGGCCAAGTGACCAATGAGACCAGCATTTTCAACATCTGATCTATAAGCCTCTAATGTCCTTAGACTATTCTTTCGAATCCCCCCAAAATATGATGGAGAACAGCAAATAACAGAAGCATCCATTCTGTATCCTTCTGGGCTGTGAGCATTGATTTTCAGACATGGGCTATTTCTTCTACACTGGCAGTTACAGAATGCACAGTGCAGGTGCACTGTTGTTAAAATTACTAATTTCTGTAAAATACACCAGGATTGTCTTTTTTTTTTATTAAATTTCACTTTCCCCCAGCAATTTGACACCACACATTGAAACCCTTCGCTACTGTTTCTTGCTTGCTAGGTTAATCATTACAAAGGTAAGAAAAGTGTGGTTATAATTACATTTGCTACTTCCTTTCCCACTTACTAAGGATATTGTTTGCTCTCTGTTCACCCATGGATCAATGGCTTTAGATAGGAAACTTGAAGTCTCAGTTTAAATTTAGGTGACAAAATTGTTCCTTTGAATGAACAGTCTCAAAATGGGTCAGAACAAACAGTTGGTAAAGACTATGTACCTGTCCATTTGGCTGGAAACAAAAAGTTAACCTTGTTACAACCATTTAATCCTGTTTTAGATCCAGGTGGACTTCCCTTTTACTGCATTCGGTAATAACTAACAATTTTAAATATATACATAAACATAAGTCTTGACTAGTGAGTTTAACACTACTCAGCCTATTTCTCCCCCCACGCTTAGCACCGTCATTTCACAGATAAAAGTACAATTTCAAGCATGAAATGAATGAACTGACGTCAAGAAATAAATTTGCCCATTTAACTGCCACTATGAATAATAAAGTGACTGAATATCTTTTGATGTGAGCAACCAAATTGCGAGACTGAAAAGCCTTTCACAGTCGTAGAGGTACCATTTCTATCTATAGCAAAAGACAAGATTGTCAGAATTACTGAGTAAAATGCAACTGACCAAGAACACCTTACTCAAACGCTATCATGGTACACCAGAATCAAGGAATAGTTAGACACCTAAATCAGCTTACAGATTTAATCGGGAGATTTTATCACTTTTATCTGCTGTTAGAATATGCTTCTCTCACTAAAATGTTCATATTTCACAACTCCAAAATACATAAAAGAGAAGCTTTGCATATTTGATAATTTTCAATAGGGAAAGTATAAAAACTCTAGAAAGTGTATTGAGGTAATAGTACAGGTTTACTAATAAGCAGCTTTATAAATGCTCGCAAAATGCCTATAACATACACCTTGAGCTATAATTACTGACAGATAAGAAAGTGGCAGTGAATATGAGATGTTGAACACTTCTGTCTGTAAACTCATTCTCTCTTTCAAAGCACTAATGACTTGTCTGGTTATTTCAGCAAAATTAGATTCCTGCCGCCCCACCCCCATCTTCCATATCTCATTGAAAGAGTGTCACCTTGAAATTCTAACCTGTGTTTGCTGCATTCTTGCTTAAATAATTTATTACAACATCACAACCACAATTTATATACTTAGAGCAGGGAAAAAAGGGTAGTGGAGGGAAGCCTCTATTGAGAAGCTTTAATTGCAAATCTGTTTCATAAGAGAAAATAATTTTGATTAAAATTGAATTGACATGAAATGGAGGTGTAAGAAAAAAGCAAGACAATTCTTAGTTCTTTCCTTGCTTTTTGTAAAAAGATGAGTATTGAAGCACTATATACAAATCTTAACACCAGAAGATAACTTTGACTCTAACAGTGAAGAAAGCAGAGAATTTTTCTGAATTATCCAGCACTGACTGGCTGAAATATGAATTCTGGACAGGATCTAGTTTGACCCTGTTGAGACGAAAGAATGTATAGAATGAATTGGAAAAAAACCCCAAACCTGAGCAGTCTGAATAACTGTAAGTTAACTATGAATATTGCTTTTCAAGGAAATCTTAAGTATTAATGTAATTAATAGAATTATGTAAGAAGTAACTCAAAGCTGAAGGAAAAGTCTTAATTTTTTGCTTAAAAAAAAAAAAGCCAGAACAGTGCAACCCAATGAATTAGACGCAAAAGACAAAATTGTAAATAAGAAAAAATAAACTCCCTTTTTTCTTATTGAATAGAATTGACAGAAACCTCTATGCTTCAGATTATAAATGGACTCTGTACCACAAAAAAACTAGGGGTTGGCAAATCTAAATACATTGAAAATGGTTCTTTTAGGTAGTACTCAATTGTCAATGTCTCTAAAGCATCAAAAAATTTACAGAAAATTTATAAGACATCTGTTTCTCCAGTCATCTTTCTTAGCAGGCTGTTGTGAAATACTGAACACCAACAACTGCAGCGGAGCACCCACGCTTGGTGTTCTTCCACAGTCCCCAATCTTCACCCTTAGGCACGTTGCCATTTCCTCAGTCTGTTAGACCATGCAATTGAATTTGTTGGTTTGCTTGGCTAGCCTTTAAAAGGTCAATGTCTCTGGGAAGATTTAGTTCTTCTGGGGTACTAATGTCAAATGTTTCATGTGTGTCAATCAGAAGTCCATCTGATTCTGCTTCAGTCTGTGGAACACTACAAGATTCATTGCAACACTAATGACCATGCTCCATGATAGTTGATTCAAGAGGACTATTCTCCTGCTCTTTACCCTAAGAGGTTGTTCCTTCAACTTTCACCAGGGGTCCCTCATAGCCTAAGAGGAGTTGACTCCAAAGCTACTTTTTGTTAAATTTATTGATAAAGTTGTATTTTGCTGACCTTTTAAGTTTTATATACATGTCTTGATATACTCTGTCCAATCAAGAAATCTAGTATTATTATTTAAAAAAAAAAAAAAAATCATTCTTCATTCTACACACACTGAGCCAAAATGACAAATCCTAGAAAGGAAGAAACTGTCTTTTCCGGGAAAAAAAAAAGTCCAATATTTTGGCTGCCATTCCTGCCTTACTTAGTGAGATACTGTACCTACATAGTGAACAGAGGTCCTGGTTTAAAGCCAGTAGGCAGCCAAGCACCACAACAGCTGCTCACTCACTTCTCCCTCAGTGGGCTGGGGAAGAAAGTTGGAAGGGTAGAAGTGAGAAAATTCATGGGCTGAGATACAGTTTAATAGATAAAGCAAAAGCTGTGAAAGCAAAACAAACTAAAGAATTCATTCAGTACTTGCCAATGGCAGGCAGATCACAGAATCACAAAAACCCCATTGTTTCGGTTGTGTCACTGGTTGGCCGAGGTCTGCCAAATACGGGACAAGTTCTCCCTCTCTCTAATTAACCTCCCTTCTGTTCTGGGAGAAAAGGGTTAAAAGCAGAAATAAGAAGAAAAGAAAAAAATTGTGAGACCTCTTAAATTTGGGAAAATAAAACA
>NW_010406378.1:51022-61433 GCF_000710305.1 Buceros rhinoceros silvestris | reverse complement strand
CTTTCTTACCGCTCCCCCTCCTTTTTTTTTTCTTTTCTTTCTATTATTTTTTTTCCTGGTGTGTTTGGAAACGCACATCCTTGACTGATCAGCCCTGACGTGCCCTGCATGATCGCTCAGTGCTGCACCAAGAGCACGCATTTGTCCGGCTGCTAATTTACGTTTGTTCTCCACAGCCGGAGGAAAGTTTTGCACACAAAGGGAAGTGCGAGATTGCTTTTTTTGCTGAGTCAGGATAATTCCAAGTTCAGTGAAATGTCTGCATTCCAGCCCTTGAGTAAATCCCCCAAAGATGCCACAACAAACCCAGTAAAGAGGAAGCAAGGTTTTAAGTCTGCAGGCACGTTTGTGCACAGCTGCACACACTGCTACCTGTCTAACGTCCCTGCAAACTCTTAGCGCTTCTCTCAGATACATCTTTCTGGCTGTTTTCCTCTGGGTGGTGGGAAGGCAAACTGTTTCCCTGTGCCCCTCTCCTAACAGGGCCACGCTCAGCGCCGCGCAGGGGATAGGCACTGCATTTTTCTGCCTGGGATATCAAGCTTACAGGCACCATGAGAAACCTCAGGAGCCTGTTGTTCATCCTTAAGCAAGAGGTACTGGCACACTAGAGAGGATGCAAATCAACGAAGAACAGCAAGAGGAGGCTGGAGAGGATCTATCGTGGCCCAAAGGGGTGAGAAAACTCTAGGAGGAAAAGCAGTGAATGGAGGGAGAGTCAGGGCTGTGCAGTGGTGTGGGAAAGCCAGAGCCCTTCAGGGACAACCCTTTCCCTCCCTATTGCAGTACTTGGCAAAGTGCCCTGATCTTGGAATGCACTAAGCACCCACAGGTCCCCTGAGATCCAAAAAACAGTGCTAGTGCTTGAGATTTTGTGAAATCATTCCCACATCCACCCTTTAGTTAGGCTCTCTCAAGAAGTGAGGTTAGGGAGCAGATTGCCTTAAATTAATCAAAATGTGGTAGTCAGGGTTTGCCTACATTCACCAAACCGATAGATAAAATTTCAATAAGTCTTTCTGTTTTCCCAAAAGGACTTGCTTCTGTGGTTTTATTTTGTGGTGCCTCCTTGCACTCAGTGGAGCCTGGTAATTGGTTTGAGCCTCTAGGCTTTACTGCATTAATAATATAGAACTATCTGCAGTCTTCTGGTCTCTTTGATGGGCAGAGATTTTATAATCCTGGTTTCTAATACAGTATTCTATTGCTTCCACTTCTCGACATTTCTGGCTTAATTTAGTTGTGTTTGAGTTGCCCTTAAGCCTCTGTAGCTCAACATTCTTCCCAAATAGGGCTACATATCAAAGACCGATTTAAATTTAAAACACCAGGAGTAACTGGAGGAAAACCTAGTTCTTCATGCAGTTTTGGAACAGCTTTCCTCTTGCGAAAAGGCTCTTCTGATAAAACTATAGAGCCTCCAAGGGTAATGTTCTAGCCCTAGACACTGCCATCAGCCATGCCATGTAATGAAGACAAGTACAGTGTGAATGGTCAATGAGTTCTGGCCACCCTGCCAATGCCACCATTTATCCTCATTATAAAATGTTTGTGTTCTGTGCACAGCTTTTGCTCTTGTCCTTCTCCATTAATTCTGGGTTATTATTCATCATCATTCATTGCATCCCTTTTTGTCTTGGCAAGAAGATGCTTTTCTCCTTTTCTGTTTTCTTCTGTTGTTCTCACTTGTTTCGTACTCAATTATGTAGTACTACTGCCAGTGGTCAGGAAAACATTAATCCAGGGCATGCCAGGTTTAGCTGTGGTGACTTCAACTGACTTCCCACAAGGATCACTTGGTCCTCCTGGGCAGGTTCAGTAAGCATTCCCCATGCTTTTTTCCCTGGAGCTTCAGTCTTGGGTTAGGAATAGCTGCAGCAAAAAACTAAAGCTTCCTACTAGAGCTCCTTGTCATGGTGCTTGAACCTGGTGCTGTGCATCACTGCAGGTGGGGCATGCAGAAGACATGTCCCCACCTGGGCGCTGGAACTGCTTGTCTCTTTAGGCTGTGCATGCTGTTTCCCAGGATTTGTGTCTAAGCAAGAGCTGCTCAGATTTTTAAAAATTACCTTTTATCCCTGTCCAGCCTGGCTACACATAGCCCTGTACCACAGCTGGGCTCCCATGGGCCAAGGTTTGATGAAAGCAGGAACCAAGTTCTGCCCAGATCATCCATAAGCACTGGAGTCTTGGAGTGCCAGTCAGAAACATACTGTGAATTGCATGTAGTATCACATGAGTGATCATGTCTCACTGCTGTGCTGTCACCCTGAAGCTTGTATTTTGTTGTTTACTTTCCACTCTCCTAACTGGATCTGAAAAGATGCTTATGTGAAGAGATCCTATTTCCCAAAGCTTTTGGCTTTTGTGCAGCGGCAGGCATAAAATTAATTTCTCTCTGCTGGCATAAGACTGTTAAACTTCTTATACCCAGATTTTGATGTACTAAAGTACCCAAATATAGAAACTGCAATAAAAACTGAGCCTGTTACTGGTTTATTGCATCACAAACTGCCCATGTATGGCATAAATGTCATCAATAACTTATAAATAAATTAGAGAGATAATACCTAGAAATACAGAGATGCAAACTTAAGTACCAGAAAGGAAAAGTCCTCATCCTACAGTCAGATCTGAACTGGCCACAAATAATGTTGTGTGGGTTTTGGCTTTTAGATTTTTTAGTATATTTGAACACAGGGCTCAGTGTGCAATGCAAAATTCACCTCTGCCCTTGACTCAGACAACAAGGCGCGGGTAATGCTATCTGTAGCCTCATGCTCTGTGATGAGATTCATCCTCATATTTTTTAAATAATGAAATTCTGAGTCCTTCTGTTAGCAAAGATAACCTTCACTATGTAAATCAACACAGTGGTATTTTGTTGAGTTTGCCAACAGACAAATAACACTAATGTGTGTGTGAAGTTTCTCAGTATTAACTTTGAAATATAGCTGAGGCCATTTAAATGCCAACACTTTTAAGTCACTAGTCAAAATAAAAACACCCAGCTTGAGTTACTGAAATTTAATTATAAGGAACAGCTGGGCCTGGTTTTGATTTTGACTCTGAGGACCCAGAAAAAGAAACACGCACACGGGCTTAATAGGCACACACATATACACTGAGTTTCCTGACTCAAGGGAATAAAGCCAGATCAAGTTATGTCCTATTCTTCATACCAGTCAGGCACAGTTGCTGAAAAATGCACTCGCATATCCTCCAAAGAGAATTTGATTACTCTTTAAGCAGGCAACTGAGGTCAAGGAAAAAGAAACTCCAGTCCTCCCTTGCTCTGTCTCTACCATTTCATATCCAGACACTGCACCCATGCTGACACATTTCATGGAGGCAGTAGTTGAGGTTGGTGACAGTTTCTCATTCATCTACCAGGGGTTTGCTCTTTAATGATGATCCTGGAGATGCTCCACAGGAAACCGCTTCAGTCCTGCCCTGCTTCTCCATACGCACTGCCCCTTGACCTCCTGCATCATTACAAAGCAGAAGAAACAACTGCTTGTGTGAAAAGGGCTGTTGCCTCCCCATTGTTGTGGTTTCCATCTGAGGCTGCTGGAGCATCTAATTCACACCTAAAATCAGTGCAAATGCCCATTTTGCTGCCAGACGACCTGGGTGAACAATCATCCCTACAGTTCAGGCTCTCTCCAGTTGTACACCTGAAGGGGTTTTAACCCACGGGGATCTGTCTGCAATGAAATATATGCAGATCTTTTGGGAAATGAACCGTAGGAAACAGCCATGACAGTACAACGGAAAGGTACAGCTGTCTACCAGGACTAAAAGTCAACAGCATAACCTCTAACTTCTGCCTGTCACATAAGGAAGAAAAAAAAAAGAGAGAAAGAAGAGCACCTGTTCAGCATGAAGGCAAAGGACCCTGCATTTTAGACTCCGTAGGGATTCAAATGAAAAGTTTCATGTTCTGTGCTAAGAACCTGGCAGAAGGTAAATCCTCCGCTTTCAGATACGGACCTGTATCAGGTTTAAAGCTTTGGCCTACTTGACTATGTTCAAATCTCTCTGCTTTAGAGGATGAAATCTGTAAGGGTTTCCTTTCGCAATCCAGAGCGGATTTCAAACAGGTCCCAAATATCAAGTTTTCAGAAATGAAACACTGAATTCTGTTTGAAAAAAAAGTCTGCACACATTTTAAAGCAGCAAGCTATTAATGCAGAAAGCTTGATGGAAACTGTGCAATGCAGTGACTCACAGTAAAGAAGTAAAATTGCTGAAAATTAAGAATCAAATATTTTCCTTCTGAAATCAGCATGTCAACATTAATTTAAGAGGAGCTACAAAGATTTCTCCCTTCTAAAGTTCTGGTTCTTCTTCATGGCTAATTAATATTTATCTAGGAAAGAAGGTAACATATGCTAAGCCCACTGCCACTATTTATAAGCATGCTCCAGTCTTCTTTGTTCCCTGAGGTAATCAAAAGCTAGAAGCTTTCGCTGGCGTGGAGATTTGGGCTGCTAATTTAATAAAATGCATTAATCCATTAATTTGAGTCTTTTAGGTTGTCAGTGTTTACTAGTTGACAGTTTCTTCCACAGTGTGAGACTTAATTGCAAAATTCAGTTGTCTATTCTGCTTAACAAGAGGCATAGAGAGAAACATTTACAACATGCTGAAATTTAGGAAAGGAGAACTTTTGAAGGCCACAAAGGTCTCATAGGGCTACTTTTGTCAGCAGAACAGGGCAGCAAGGCTAAAACAGTAGCGAATGGCTCTGTCATTGTCCAAATGCCAGAGTTTTGCCAGGTCGGGAGGCCCTTTGAGGGATTAGGGGTATGTGCAGTTTCTCTCAGAAGCACTTTGCAAGGTAGCGGACAGCAGAAGTTTATGGTGGCAAGAGCTTCTGTAAGTCAGTTAAATCCAACATAATCTGATCTTGGAGTGAGCCTGTTATGAAACTGTTGGTCTAGATGCTGCAAAGTGTGAAATCCACTTTACTAAAGAAAAACCCACCCAGCAAAGGCCATCTGAGTATCACCACTGTTCTATGCATAGCTCTCTCTTTGAGAAGAAAACAAAGACTCTGAAAAACAAAAGGCACAAAAGAGCCAAGTAAATAAAATTGTGTGCTAAGCTTCTTCCAAATACAAGCTAGTGGTATGTCCCACTGGCTGGAAGCAGACCTGTATTTTATCTGACTTTGAGAAAAGTAACCAAGGAAAACTACAGAGTCCAATCAGCACCCCAGATCAGCATTGATCCAATGATTTACGGAAACTGTAGCCAATGCCATCAAAGGATGTGACCTGCTATTATTTTCTAATCTTTTCATTATCTAAAGATTGTTTGACTGACAGGTCTCATGGAAGCCTGTAAAACTTCATTTCTTCATGTCTAGTGTAGATGTATATTTACTGGGGAAGTGAATACTTAACCATTAAACGTAGATGTGATCTCTATTTAGAAAGGTATGTTTTATTTTTCATTACAGGAATAAGTCAGTCTTAAAGGATTCAGGTCTCAGGTCACCTCTTTAAGAGTAAGCCAAGACTTCCAAACTCAAGCAGTCTTCTTCTTACCAAGTACAAGAAAAATATGCATCTATTATATAGATTAAAAATCCAAAACAGAACAAAAACAACCAACTTGCATCTCTCTATGTGTTTTCCTTGGCTTTCTCATCACTTTCAAACATTCTCTGGACTTGGCCCAGATCTGTCCCCACATCCCCTTAGTTCATGACTTCATCCTAGTCATAAATATTCTCCCCTCACTTCCAAGCCACCTTCTCCATGTCTTGCTCCTGCCTCTGGGCACACCTCTGCATGAGAGCCTGGCCTTCTGTTTCCCCACCCTGCTCACACTCCTGTCACTGGAAAGAAAGAGGAAAAACGTCCTTGCATATGCCTCCAAGACTCACATCCTCTCATGTTTACAACAGAACACTAACTCAGAGAGGATTTCTACATTCCAAAACCCTAAGCCCTGTGTAAGATACTGGAAAAACTTCAGGTGAGGTTACCTCGCTGCCCGAACTGCTTCTGCTTAAGAGTAGAGCTAGAGAGATTTAGTAGCTGAAACTATGAGCCTGGTTTCTATCATGTTTCAATTTTCTAGCCTTGGAAGCTGCACTACAACTACCTAAATGCTACCATACATTCCGTAGCCTGCTCTTGTGGCCATGATCCCCTTCCCTCTTCATCTCTCCTTTGTGCATCCCTTCCCTTATCTCATTTCTCCACTAATACCTCACTAACAAGAACATTTTCTTTACATGACTTTCAAATCCTTTGATAGTTTATCCACTTCTTATCTCATATTCAGGTCAATTACTGCCTCCCACTAGCCTCTGATGCTGGCCCCTCCCAGAGTCTTATTTGATTTCAATCAGACATGTTCCTGCCTTCCCAGGCTACAGAGAAGCTTGCTGTAATAGGCACAGATATCTTCATTATATTACCGAAAAATCCTCCTTTGCTGTGATGCTTACAAAACACACTTGACAGGAGTCAGGCTGTTGATCACACTATAACTGCTACCTATTATTCTTTCTGGTAGTATTTTGTTTGCCAATGTTCTTCTCACCTGTGTGCCTCTGCTAATGTTAATTCTTTAGAACAGAGACTATGTATTTGCTCTAAGTGCTTGCAGAGCCTTGAAAATAGCTTTGAGGGTCCTGATCCTGGGCTTTGAGTGGCTTGCTATAAACTGCTTTTATATCAATAGTAACAATTAATTACATCTTCTCTTGAGTTGTTTTCATCTGTATAGTTGGGAAATCTCTTTGTTAGTGATCTAAGAATGATACAAGGCATACCCTTAGCAGCGTATCACTGATCCACATGCACTGACATGATCAGTGCAGCAAAAAGTTCAAAATAACATCGGCCAGAACCTACGAAATGTAAAAGTACCTTATTTTCTGTTTGAGGAAAACTGGAATGATTTGCTATTTTTAAAAGATAAGAACTGTCCCTTATTTCCCTTATGCAAATAGCCAGAAATAAAAAAGCAGACTATTAAAATATAATATGCACTTGATTTTTTGCTTCTATTGCAACTCTGAATTCTGAGCTGTAGAGATAAATGGGAAAAAACCAACCAAACAAAACAAAACTGCTAGAAAAATATGTTCCCAAAGACTGAGGATTTAGGAAGTAGAAAGCATGATTTTCCTTTCCCTTCTGCATCTGCTCCTCATCTGTCCTAAAAGATCAAACTCTCCAAAGTCTCTCCAGATGAATTTCTCACTTCAATTTTGATTATAAGAACTGGTGTTTCATCTTAAGTGATCCTGCCTAACCTCTGCCTGAAGTGTATACACTTAAAATAAAGTTTTAGGCACCTGGTCATGGCAGACAGGAGCTCTATTCTCAGTGACTTTCTGGGCCTCTTCTTCTCTCCGTAGTGCAAATATTGGCATCTATTCTAGGAAATCTCTTGCATTTGGGGTATGTTTCTTGCATCTCTTTCAGTGAGGCAGACTTTCTTACTGGCTTAGCACTATGTGTAACATCACACGTTGATCTGCTTTTGTCTTCCACTGTGCTGGCCTATCAATGGCTTTTGGACCAGAGGTGACACACCCAGTAATGTAGGTTGCTTTTCTATTTGATTCAATATGAATCTGGTAAGATTGCAGCAGTGCTCTCATTTCCTATGTTAGGGACACTGTCAATTCCTGCAAAAAGGGGTTTTAGTTTCATATCTGAAAGAGATTTGTAAGATTTCAGAAGTTCCCTTTCAAAACCCAACATTTTGGTAGCATTGTTCAGTCTTCGCCCTTCTGATTGCTGTTAAGTTCACAAAGTCCTCTGAGATATCGTCCTATGAGATATCGTCCTATGAGGAGCCGTGAAACACGGGTCAGTCAGATGTTGACAGCCTCATATAATCTGGCTGAAACAGTATGAGAGATACTCCTGGGAGCTGATGGTTGTCCACACTCCCTTTCTTGGATTTGTTACGTGAAAATTATTAGAGAAGGTTTAAATATCCTCCTTTCCTTCATGAAGGGAGTCCTTTAAACTTATTTTGGAGACTTTAAGCATGCTTTAAAATCATCTGCTGGCTTCTCAGTACTTTTTCTCAACCCAATTCTGCTTTCATTTAAAAGGGTCAGACTGCTGCTTTTCACAGAATCATAGAATTGTTTAGGATGGAAAAAATCATTTAAGATCATTGACTCCAAATGTTAACCATTTTCAACCACTCTGACTTTCGCTGATGTATCAGTAGTTCCCATTGAATATCCCATCAGATTTACCAAAGGCCAGAGAAATGAAGAAACAAATTACTTCAATGTCTAATTATAAGCTTGTTCAAAGTAACCTTTAAAAAGGGGGGACTGGGTGAAATGGTTCTAGGGCTCTTTTGGTGAAGTTTCTACATTTTGATATATTTGAAGCTAAAAGGCATAATTTTCCTCACTGTAACTTAAAGAACACTTGGTGGGCACAGACAGATGAAGGAAAACAATAAGGGAGTTTGAGGATATTTATTCAACTGTTTTAGTTAATTAAAGTCTTCGCATCTTGAAAACAGTGGAATATACAAGCAGTAGCTTCACTAAATTATACAATATTCAGATGGAGGTGACCTGTAAATGGATGTATCTCTGTAGGAAAAGTTTGTGTGGGTTACTCTGAAAGCCAGGAATGTGAAAGTATAGAAAATGAAAAACAAATGATCTCAGGGACTAAAAGCCAATTTTTACAAAAGAAGGACCAAACCCTGCTATCATTTAAGTAATATAATTGTGTACATTTGCAGTTAAATTCCACCTACACTACTTACATACTGGATAGCATTGTCTGAATATCTGAAACTTGTTAAAGAATTTGAGCATTCACCTATTGCAAGCAGAAAAAAGTTTGAGATAATGGCAATATCTTGACAGGCAGTTTTAGTCTGGAGTCAAACTGAACATGTCATGACATGTGATGAGATTGTTAGGAACTGATATAACCAATGTGAAAACACACACAAAAAAGAACTAATATTGGAGGTCATGCATAACGAGGCTAGTGGAAATTATGTGTGAAGAGGTTTGGATAAAGACAAAGTCCTTGACCAACACACCTAACATTTATCCATAACCATAATTCACACACAGGAGAAAGAAAATGGTTAAGTGATACCATCCTGTGATACCATCCTTTCCTATTTATCCACTGTCAAAGATGAGAGAGTAGTGGGGCTGCGAGGGACGTAAGTTCCTTCACTCTGGTCATAAGAAGGTCGCCATAGTTAAATGTTGTCATAACAATATAGGAGAAATCAAAAGCTAAGTAAACATAATTCTTCAAGGAGGGAATCCTTCTTTTGATTATAAAATATTCAAAAATTGATGCAATGTTAGTACAATATTAATAAAGTAAGCATTAAATTTGTTGAGAAGTGAACAGTCCTAGTGGCAGAGTCCTGGGAAAGCAATATAATGCTAACGTAGTGGGATGATAGAACGGAATGGCAGACTGAGTGTATCTACAACCTATT
Organism: Buceros rhinoceros silvestris; assembly: GCF_000710305.1. Classification (NCBI taxonomy): domain Eukaryota; kingdom Metazoa; phylum Chordata; class Aves; order Bucerotiformes; family Bucerotidae; genus Buceros; species Buceros rhinoceros. The sequence continues at coordinate 51,959 of NW_010406378.1, read as the reverse complement.
TTAAGAAATATGAGGAAACAACATAAAAGGTAAGGAAATACACCTACCCATCTGAGGCATCTTGCAACCCATGGTCAAGTAACAGATTTCTGAAGACCAAAAGGTTTTTAGGAATTTCTGCCGTAATCACAGGCCTCCGAATTTGTGAAATTGTGAAAATCTGTGAAACCCTACTGTGACTCAAGAGTTTGTGACTGGAGTGACAATCAGGCTAGAGGAGAGAGACGGGCAATATATTTTATCAGCCCGTCTGAGATAGCCAAAAGAAAAGCAGAAGACAAATCCTCAGGGTCACAAGAGAGACATCTTCAGCAGATCACGCATTCAAATGCTGACCCATCCCAACTCATTCTCCCACATCCATTTCTAATCTACTCCTCTAAATTGCTTCATCTGATAAAAATTTCCATCTTCTTTCTTACATTAGTTTGGATGTCTTCAGTGTTCCACACTTGGTCCTTCCATGCTTTTGTCTGGTCAGTTAAAGAGTACATGGTGTCAAATGACTTCTGCCAATATAGTTCTCCATCATCATGGCTTGGCTTCATGAACAGGGATTTGGGAAGGGCTTTTCCCCAGGCTCACTGCAAGCGATGAGTGCACCCTTCGGGCCTGCGCAGTGGATTTTTTAGGTGAGGCGCAGCATGCGCGGAACTGGCTCCACCCTTTACACCTGAGGTTCACCTGCCAGCGCCTAGCGAGCTTGGACGGTGACAGCAAAGTCCTCGGGTCGTAGGTTTGGTTAGAGTGTCCTTCTCTTAGATGATGGATGCCTTACAAGGCTAAACGAGCTCCATCTGCCCGGGTTTGGAGTCAGAGTTGTCCTTCTCCTAGGATGGCTGCCTGAAGGCTAGTGAGCCCATCCTGCCCGTGGACACACTTTGTCCGACCCTTCAGCTGAGACCTGTCTGGCCTGGGTGACCCCACCGGAGGACCA
>NW_010406378.1:50058-50922 GCF_000710305.1 Buceros rhinoceros silvestris | reverse complement strand
GGACTCGCGTCTCTCCCTCCGGACATCACAGCCCCGGGCACGGGGCAGCCGGGGCCTGCCAAGAACGGAGTCCTGGAGGGGGATAGTTCTCTATAGCCTGCAGTCAAATAGCATGCAGTCAAACTTCCTTCTTAACCTCTTTCCACAGGTAAAACAGACTGTCTGTCTTCGACTCTTTGTATCCCCGTTCCTACTCTTTGTGATATTTGACTTCTCAGTCTCACTAGACTTTCCTATGCCATTACATTACTTGAATTTAGTGTAAGAAGACTGGAAGAGCTAGATATAGGTATCAGATATATATGATATACATATGTATCATTATATAGAGAGATTTTATATATAGATACATATATAATATGTATACATGTATATGGGTATATATGTATGTGTGATATATGTAAATATGTTTGAAAGGCAATCACAAAAAGGAAGGGAAGAATCTATTTTTTGTCATCATGGTGGTTAGTATAAGAAATAACAGGAAATTGCACTCAGGAAGTTTCCTACAACACATTTGGAAAACTTTTTAGTATACCCTGAGAATAATGAAGCTCTTCGGCTGCCTTACTTGTAGGAGAAACACAAAACAGAACTAGTATAAAATCAGATCTGCACATTTTATTTTAAAATATACATGTGTAACATAGCTGTTCACTAGTTAATTGCAGATGTACTCTCATTTTATAATGGTAGGGGGCAATTTCAAAGAGAAGCTGGATCTACCTCTGCTGCATTGGTGAGGCAAAGCCACAGGCTGACCTGACCCAGTGCTGGCACAGGTTGGATCCCCAGAGGAGCTCAGGCTGGATGACTTCCAGAGGATCCTTCTCCAGCCAGCATTTCTGTTTCTTTGCATTAATG
>NW_010406378.1:23287-49945 GCF_000710305.1 Buceros rhinoceros silvestris | reverse complement strand
ACATAGCTGTGAGTGATTAATAAATAGCAATGACTGAATTTTGGAAAGGTATCTTTAGCTATCAAGACAATGAAGATTTTGTCAGCCTTGATATAGACTTGCCACTTTTAGTATTGTATATGAGAGGGAGTGGGGAGAATCACCATTTGGGATAAAACCCCAGCAGGGTTCAGATCCTGTCTTGTCGTGCCACTGGCCAGCACCCTGTGTTAACAAAATAAGGATGACCTGATTCTGGCAGTGTGCTGTTTGGCTTTCAGAATGAATTGCTGTAAAATCATGAGAATTAGAGAAAATAGGGATCAGAGTAATGAAGAGGTATGAGGGATTGCCAGGAATGTGGAAGAGCCCAGAGTAGAACAGGAAATAGCAACGTTTCACCAGTCCCAGTGTGGTTAAAGGGTGGATACAATGTGCTAGAAAGCAAAATTGATGGATTAAAGCAAATCTGTTTAAATTATTGATCAAGGCAAAGTTCTACCTTAACACACATGAAAGCAAAGTTTTACAATTCTATTACTATTATTGTTGAACCTATTAGTTAACCAGTACAACTTGATAAATACTGCTTTTGTGCTAGGAAAACCCTGTGGATCCCATGATCTTCGTAAGAATGCTCATTTAGCAGGAACACTCAGTGGCTTCTTTTGTCACTTTTTTTTTTTCCATGCTAATAGAGTATTTGTATGACAGGATAGCTCTTACTAATCAAAGGATTTAATGAAAGGTTCAATTGCAGAGACATTTTTCTGAAAAGCAGAAGGATATTTATTTGCTCCTCAGATAGCCATGAGGGATGTTGATTGAAGAGGTTTGTAGTTTGAGATTAATGTTTGGTTTAAAGGAGACCTGACCACTTCAGCAGAAGTTGATTTGTATCAATCAGAGAGATGAAGTAAAGAATAGGGAATTACTTTTTTTGTTGTGGACAAGTTAGAAATTAGGTTCTTCGTAAGCTTGGAAATTAACCTGAGTAACACATTGGAGTTTAGCTTCTCTCTGATAACCAGCTCTCTGATGGGCGACGTGACTGTATGGTACAAAATGTGTTTCTGTGGTACGGAAGTCTCAGCGAAATCCCAAACCTCTTCACCCTGTCTGGTTCCTCATTAGTGAGAATAAAAGACTCACAATCTCCCTCTGACAAGAGGAATTTGGGGGTCAACATTCAGCCATCAATTCATGTGGAGAGCCTGGTCTGTGCTGATGAGTGCTGTTAAAAACATTACAGCCTGTGCCAGGGCAGAATAAAAGATTTGGTGCTACATGTCTCTTCTGCTGCAGCAAAAACCAGGGAGGCTACCTTAGCCTAGTTGCCTCTGCAACTAAATATTTGCAGCATATGTTAGATTTTCCCTATAAAAATGACTCTTTTGTCAGTATGGTATCAAGGATCCTATTGTAAATGAGATTCAAACCCATATTGCACACTAGAGTATTGATAATTTGTTACCAAAGGAAGCACTGCTATTTAACAGTGTTAAAGAAACAGGGAGACATATCCATCTTGAAAGTACTGTGGGGAAAGGGTTAGGAAACAAAGAAAATTGAAAAGATTTTTTTTTATAAACCAATGTTAAATATGGGCAGCAGGCTTTGGCTGCTGCTTTACAAAATTCAGATTTACTCCTCATTCAGAAAAAGGATATACTCTTTATTTGTTGTCACTGAACGTGACATCAGAGGAGTCACTTAACGAATCATAATTAGGTTTTCTTAGATCTAAACTGGAAAGGAACACAAAACTGCAGAACTTCACTAGTGTGGGCCACAGGAACCTGATATTTTACCCTGCAAATTCTCAAGATTTTGTTTTTCTTGCTAATTGTCATCCCGTTCTCCATTGCCTTTGCAATGCCAGTTGCAAAATCCAGCCTTATTTTTATTTAATGTAATACTTTTATGTGGCGATATCAATCATGGACCTTATGTAGTCAGAACTATGCCTCTAACACCAGTCAAAAGTAAGAAGTCATATTGCACAGAACTTGAGATTTATCTAGCTGATAATAACACAGATATTCACTGTAAAACAGTGAATGGAAATAAAGGCGTCTCTTGCTGTGTTTTATTTTGTTTTGTTTTTCTTATATTAGGAAGTTCAGTGATAACACCAGCTACGAATAAGGCAGTGGCAGCTTTGAAGATCTGGATATTTCTATTCATTTGAAACAGTCAGAAAAAATTTCAAATCTTTGAGATAATCTTAAAAATCAGAACTTCTTTCATAAGGAAAATTGTGGGCATTATAAGTCAGTGCTTTTTTTAATCAAAGTATTAATTTGTTCTGAAACTTTTTTGTAGAAAAAGGAACTGGCACACAGCTCAGACATCTAGTATTTTTGTCAATATGTGCTGCCTTGAGATCCTTATATCTCAGAACAGAAAAGTGAGCAGATTTCTTTCCATGTGATTAGGGATTTCTGCAAATCTCTTCTCCTTCATCTCCTCCATTTAACCATGTGCTGTTTCCTGAAAACTCCTCCCTCCCCCAGTTACCTCACCACCAGTTTCCTCTGAGCTACAATATCCTTCAGCTGTATCTTTCACTCTTTTTCCTCACTGGCTTTTTTGCAGTCACTCTATTGCTTTTATGAAAGGGCTCCTTGGCACATGTCTATGATGTTCTTGAACTTTGCATCCTTTCCTGTCACTGCATTGTTTCTCTCCCTGTTCTTCTATCTTCATACTCAGAAATCAATCAGCACTGATTACTCGCTACATCTACAGGGGGTTCAGAGCTGCAGTTTTGAAATACAAAATTGTGGAGGAATTCAAACTTCAAAGGGGATCTCATTCTGTTGAATCAATTTGGACTGAGAACTTTGGAGTAACCTACTGTTCTCTGAAATGAATGTTCCCACCAGTCAACAGCTGAGTAACTCAGATCTTGCAGAATGTGATTCATTTCAAAACAGTAAAATGCCTACTCTGCCCTCTCTGGAAGAAACTAAATGGTATCAACAAGAGCAAGGAAGGGCTGTTGTTATTTTAATTATTGTTATTGCTGGCTAATAAAGCACTGGAGAAATTCTAAAGATTTGTGTTCATGATCTTGAATATGTCACGATCTGGCATATTCAAATAATGCAGATGCTATCACAGAAAACTAAATGCCTAATCAGCCTATAGCCACAAATAGTAAGATGTTAAGCCAAGGAATCTTTGGGGTCACACTGATTTATTTAACAGTTGATGCAATTCATGTGATCACGGCAAGCAAACAGAATTGATTTAGAGCTGCTATTTATGGAGATCAGCTCACCAGAAGTTGTAACCATTCAGTCACCTAAAAGACTGTCTCAGACTATATTACTAATACGTACGCACAATGCAAACTGACAGACTTCTGTGATTATTTACCCAACAGGACAGTACCACTATACCTTTATGGTAACCATTATGATCCTCTTTCTTTGCTCATTGTTGGCTGATCATAGAAGAGTTTCGACTTGTGGTCAGTCCACGTTGATTCAGGAGAAATCAAAATGCAGGAGTTGAAGGAACTGAGGAAAGCAAAGTTTGAGAAGAGTGAAAGTTAAAACTCTGGAGAAGGTGAAAGCAGAGCAGTGGGACATGGTGTTTTCAACACATACTTAATGCTTACGAACTCACACATCATTAATAGGAGACATATTTAAAAAGCAAAGCAAACTTTTAGTGTTTGGTTCTCTTAGATAATTTTGGAGATTTTGTGATAGTTTTGGAAATCAGCTTGTCATTAAGAAACACAAATCTGGAAGAAATTATTTTGCAAACAACAGAAAAGGTGTGCCTAGTATACTGTATTATGTAGCCTTTGAAACATAGCCATAGGGGAGATACTATAATGGGATGCACTGCTTGTCTATCTTGGGATACGGTAAGCTTGTTCTTGTAAATTGTGTGCTACAACAGAAAATGTTGTAACATCCAGAAGAAGCATTTAAAAAGTGCATTCTTTGAATTGCAGTTTGCAAAAACAACAGTTGGTGGCACTTTGAAACAATTTTTATTTCTAAATGTGCATTTGCTGATTGTAGATGTGTAGCGGATTACATTAAAATATTAAATCACTAGAGTGATTCAAATTACGGTAGCGATACAGAACTTATCAACTGTCTTGTGCACCATGCACAGACAGCTTGCTTAAACTGAATTTGAAGATTAACATTTGTAAAAACAAGGGAAGGTGCTGAGGGAGATTAATTCTTCTTAAAAAATGTCAGAGAGAAATTACCAGAAGAGACAGTAATGACAAAGCCGGCAGGGGAAGTCACTGCAAACTGCGTACTTTACTCCAGTCTGCAGAGGCACAGAGGCCTGCAGTGGCAGGGCACATTTCTGTGGACAGCTTGCCTTCATTGATTTTACATGTTGAAGGGTTTGTGGTTTTGTTTCGTTTTGTTTTGTTTTTTGTTACAGCACTGATGTGCATGGTATGTAACATGCATACAGATTTCTATTTTAACCAGTCCCCACTAGGTAAACAGACGTTTGCCAGGATTTTAATCCCCAAGAAATGTGAGAGAGAAGAACACTGCCGTGGCTTTTCTAGAAAAATCAAGCGTTTACCCATGGTGTTTCTACTAATCAATTGCAATTATACTACTTACACAGGAACTGCAGCATGTCTGATACCACACAGGGAAACCTGGGCATTACTGGAGAAAACTGGTGGTTTGAAAGATATTCTTTCTGTGTTATCACAGAGTCACAGAATGGTAGAGGTTGAAAGAGACCTCAGGAGATCATCCAGTCCAGCCTTCCTGCTAAAGCAGTTTTGCCCTAGATCAGGTTGCGCAGGATCGCATCTAGGTGATCTCCCAAGAGAAGGAGCCCCCCCAGCCTCTCTGGGCAGCCTGTTCCAGTGTTCAGGCACCCACAAAGTAAAGAAGTTTTTCCTCAAGTTCAGATGGATCTTCCTGTGTTACAGTTTGTGCCCAATGCCCTTGTTCTGTCACTGGGCACCACTGAAAAGAGTCTGGCCCGATGCTCCCCCATACCTTACCACATATGTTTTTCTGAACACATGACATTTAAAGTAGTTGACAAGCAAAGCCTCTTTCCTTAGAGGTTACATATGAGCACAGGCCAGTTTCTTTTGAGCCATTTCAATTCCAGAAGGGACACATCACCTTTTTGGTCACAAAGAAAGTCGTAAATACCAGGACAAGACAACTTTCTGCATTAGCTGCAGCCATTTGTTCAAAGGGCTGGAAGACCAGACCACAGCTGGTGCTTGGCAATCTTCACAGCTTGGCCAAAGGAGCTTCAGTGCCTTCTGTTCCATCTCTAATTCTTGCATATTGGAAATATCTGTCAACAGGGGATAATAAATCTGGAACCACTGCTGTGCTTTGTCCCTTCCCATCATCCTGTGGATCAGTTGCAAATGATTCCTGTTTGCCATCTTGGCCCTGAATATGTTGGTCTTGACAGTATAATCCATAAGTGATTTTTATTTAGCTTTCTAAATGGCGTGTTTTGCAGTTATTAATAGTTCTTTATATTGGCCAGTTTGGGTTCTGTGGCAAAAGGTTTCCCTTGGCTTTAGACAAATAGTGTTTGATGCATTTACAAATATGGTCTTGCCTGGGAATATTTTGTTGCTTTCCCCTTTGATTCCACAGGACTGTTTTCACTGAGGGTAGAGCTTATCTATCCGGTATGATAAGGCAAACCTCCTTGTTGTGAACAGTAATGCTGTCTGGCATTCTAGATTTTCCGGAATTGCTAGATTTTTCTAGCACTGCTGGATTAGGTGTAGCTGTGAGCTAAATACTAATTTGAATTGTGCTGGCTCTCATATATCTCAGCTTTTGTAATGTTCTTGCTTCAGCTACATTCATGTGATGCTTAGGCAGCCTAGCAATGCCTTCAAGTTTCATGCCTACAACTTTCTGAATGCTTGGTATCCCTGCACACCCCTCACTGCAGCAGAACGCTTCTTTCAGTCTGAAAGCACAGATTCTGCTTCAGTTTGAGATGATGTTTCGGGGCTTTTCAAGACAGTTCTGCTCTGTGCTCAGTTCAGAAATTTGTACCTGCACCCACAAGAGATGGTTAGCTGATGCTAATGTTGTTCTCTTATATCCCTGATCTTGTCCTTGCAGAGGGCTCAGGAATCCTTTGTTTAGGCATTTTGTATACCTGCCTGGATGGCAAATCAGTTTCCACACACTGTGCTTTCAGTTCAGGTGTGGATGCAGAAATACCTATTTCCTACCTGACTTTTACCTTGCCTACATGAAGATTTATGGCCCAGCCCTTTTATTTGCTGTCAGTCAAGATAGTAATTTCTGGCTCAGCAGGTACTATGCTTCTTTACATTTCTGACCTGCAGGCTTGATTGTTTTTACTCACGCTAGGTGTAATTCTTCTGATCATGTTCTCTCTGTGAGCAGCTGCATGAGTTGTACAACTGGGAACCTTTTCACAGTGTGGCTGGGAACATTGTTTCTTTTGGAAGCTCGGGGCTGGAACCTGGGATTCCCAACTCTGATCTGTCTTTTTTTTTTTTTTTCCCAGAAACACCATCATTCTGGTGTCACAGTCCTATTTGTAACTGTCATTACCTACCATTTCTGACCTTCCAACCACTCCCATAGACTGCTTGTTCTGAAAAACTTAGCCTGTTATTGATACCAGCTCTGAAGTGCCTGTTCTGAGTAGATGTCCCCTCTAGGGCTTTCTTGCAATTCTGGTCTGGGGCTCAATTTCTTCCCCTGCCCACCCAAGTCAAGTTTTGTGATCCCTCAACAGTATGCTCTGCTCCAGTGTGTGCCCATTCTTGAAGAACATCAGGTGGTCCATAGAACATATGAGCAAAAGTATCTGATATTTTCCTCTATCTCTTTGTACTCTCTAAGAGTGGCAATTCATTTTAGTGCTTCATCACTCCCTGAAAACACTCAAGTCCCCTATGCTGTCACAGAAGAAGAAGAGATGCCTCTGTCTGGTGGATGAGAATGCCCTCAGCAGCGTTTGAAAAACACAGCTCTATCCACTGACTATAAAGCTTCCTTTGTAGGGAATATATGTCATTATATTAAGTGGACTGCATCACTCTCACCCTCCTTTATTCCTTCTTTTTCTTTGTCCCTTCCCTTCCTCTTGTTACTTTCTCCCTAGGCCAGGCGCCAAAAATGCTGGGGAGGCAGTATCTTCACTATCAGCTTAAATCGTAAACTGTCTTCCACCTCTTTCATTTCAGAGAGCACGGTAATTAAAATTCCTCTTATTTTAGGCAGTGGTAGTATTTTAAACTCAGAGCTATGTAAAGAATTGGCGATAACACTGAACGGCTTAGCTCTGAAGGGGTGGTTACAGACCAAGTGAGGAAATGTTTGCATAAATCCTATGTAGGCAGATTCTCACCTAGAAAAAGCCGGTGTTTCTGCCAAAATATTCAGAATCTCTCTGGCATCTACCATGTAAAAATTGTCAGACTTGATTGGTCCAGCAGGGAAAGGCTTTTGCTTTCATTTCTGTGTATTTGGAGCCAGCATATTTCCCTGACAGTGATGTGAGAGGTGACCAGATGAGTTCATTGACCATGGAGATGCCTACGCAGGGAATGGCCTTCTTTCTTCTTCGGCAGAGGTGAGTGTAAGCCTGAAGACACTCCCAAAAGGATGGGTTGACAGTGTGCTAAATTTTTAGAAAGTCCCCAGGTTGCATGGGCTGGTGCAGCTTGAGCATTGCAGGTGGGAGGATGGGTGAGTCCAGGCTTTGCTTTGAAGTTAGAGCTCTGACATGAGAAACCTGGGATGTGTCCTGGCTGGGGAGGCGTGGAACTATGTGTTTCTCTTTTTATCAACAAGCCTAAAAATCAAGGACTTCAGGCACACAGGAGTCCCAGATTTCTGTTCAACACTTCGATAACTAGGTGATAAGTAAAAAGTACAGCATTTACGAAACCAGAGAGAGTTGCTTTTCACTTCTGTTGTGCCTATTTTGTCAAGCATTAGGGGACAATAGAAGGAGAGGAGAAAGAATACAGGTTATAACATTTCTATATGGACCTGGCTGGGTTTATCTGTGGCTCACATCCAGGCATGTTCAAATGATGTGACTGCAGTGAGAGATTTACTTGCTTTTGTTCTAAATGTGGAGAATTATAAAGAAAGTCAAAATCCAGTGAGACATGCTTCATTCTTTAAAATGTTTTCATTTGTCAGTTGTTATCAATTAATCAAGAATAATCATGAGTGGGAAGCCTAAGAATGAGGCTAAAAAGGAAATGCTGACTGGAGACAAAAATGGGACTGGTTTGCTTCAGGTAACCTGAGAGATGGTTTGCAATCCGAAGTATTGGCAAGGGGAAAAGTGAGGCACGGCATTATCCAGGAAGGCGAAGGGAAATGTTTTATGAAGGCTAAGTGTGGAGTTGCTGACCTTAACAAAGAAGCATTTCTTATACCATACTAAATGTGTAAATTAAATTTTAAAGAAAAAAAAGTGAAATGTGATAGCTTTTGATTTGTTAATGTAGAAATGGTGCACAGCATGCCTCATAAGCAGTATAGCAAATGTCACTAAGCACTATGGATGAGAGGGAAAACAGAATTATCCTTTGGGAGAGGAAGTGTATTGGGCAACTGAGTATCTCCTGCACAGAATCAACATTGATTGGTTTGTTTGGTTTCAGTGTCAAAACATTTTCTCAACATCCACATTTTTTGCAGAACCGACACACTTCTCAGTCATCTCCTTAACTGATGTGTTCACTTCTGAAAATATCTACTTAAACTCATTGTTGCATCCTTCCAGCACCCTGTTCTGATGCACATCTCCCTGCCCAGGTGATAGCAGATATCTGTTTGGCTTTGCAGATCTAAGAATGAAATATGGAGTTATTTTTCCATTTTAACATGAATTCAGCTGCTAAGGCCAGCATCTTCATTACCCAACTTGAGCATGCATGCATGCTAAATCCATTGTTTAGAGGCAAGTTTCTGTTGAAGTCTATCTATCTGTATGTCATTGGCAGAAATTTGCCTATGTGCTCCTTCAGAGGTAGGTTGTCATTACACAACTTCACCTGACCAGCTATAATACTACTGGTACATGTGTGCAGCACAGCTTGAAAAGAAATGAAAACATCTTTACGGAACATTTCTTTTCAAGTAACATCTTATGTTACAGTTGTGAGTCTGAAAGTATTAAAAGCTGACTTACAAGATGATAAGTTTTTATCACTTGCTGTTTGGGAGCCAGTCTTAGTTGTCTGTTAATGTTAACAAGCCACTAGTGATGTCCCAGTAAAATAATGAAAAGGAATTAGACCTATAGGTAGTTACCCATTTAAAAACTAGAAAAGCTTCTTACAAAACAGAAAAATGTATATGTAATATGTAGACCTAGCCTTAGAAAACATACTCACAGGTCCTGTTCTCTCATCTGCAAAATATTTCCTACCTGGGGAAGCAGTGGTCCTTTCATCAAGTGCTGCTTGCACAAGCAAAGGGTTGCATGATATCCAATTGTGTCTTGTCTATCCAAAACCAAAATAAGCAAACAAACAAGTTATTTGCATAGGAGAAGGCTCTTTTAAAAAAACGGATGAACAATATTGTGATATCTGTTAACCCTGCTGAGGCTAAAATATCAACAACACAAAACAAAACAAAACCAAACTAAAAAACCTTTGACATCTCCAAAGAGGTACAGAGTTTTGCAGACACTTCAGATTTTTTATTTCACTTGTCTTCTTGGGTGAGACAGTCACTCAAAAATGGGATCAATGACTTTCATCAATACCTTGTCTAATATTGTGAAAGGTCATATATCATTGTCTCCCAGTGCTAGGGTAATTTGCAAACAGAAATTCCTTGTATTGGAGCCATGCCCAGAGGGTTTGAGCGGGAAGGGAATGCCACTTTGCTGGGCAAGCACAAAATAAGAAGTCCACACTTACCATTGAAATAGGAACGAGATGTGACAGCAATAAAATGCAGGCAGCAAAGGCTTTTGAGGGAAGGGGTAAGTGAAAATAATGGCAGAGGAATGGCAGAGTAAGGCAGTGCCTTTGAGTTGCTGTTTCCTGAGGCTGAGAAATGTCTGTAAGGGGCAGCTCATTAGATGACTGAAGCTGTTTCTAGCACCTAAAGAAGTAAGTAGATTTTTCAGAGGAGCTGGTGCTTGAATATTTCTGAAAATCTCCCCGTAGCATGACTGCAGGAGCCACAAGCTACTGGCTGCTACAAAAAACTTGGCTTTTGCTTAGCTGTTGGCATGAAAGCTGGACCCATCCAAAAGTCCATGTTTTGGTGTGACTGCCTGCAGCATAAGTCAGTGCACATTTCACCTCCATGTCGATTACCAGACCCTGATGTGTCCTAGATGTGGGCATTACTGATGTCCTCAAAGGTTAATAGCTAAAGAAATAATTTCATTTGTAAGTGCCCACAACTGACAAGCTATTAATCACAACCCAGGAGAGCTTGCCAGCTTGCATTTTTGAAGATGCAAGGAAATAATGTTATTGCCTGGTACTTGTTTTACAGCACTGCCTAATGAGAGTGGGCATCTTGATTTTACGTAGTGTTCAGAAATGATATATAGTAGTGCCTGTCTTGAAGTGTTACTCTGTTTTGGTACATTTTTTCAGGAAAATGGCATACAATTATTATACTTCATGTATACAGAAAGCTCTGATCTCTGATTAGGTTATTAGGTTGACTCATGCTCAAAGGGAAAACAAAATATTTATTTGCAAGTGAAGATAAGAAATGAAATTAAACTGAGCTTCACAGAATGGGATGGATTTCAGAGGCTGTGAAATCAGAGCTCAAAAGGAAACATTGCATCCTAAATATTTTATTAATAATTATAATTGCTTTAAGTATAGCATAACTGGGCTAGAGATATTTGTTGTTTCGCTTTAGGAAAACATCTAATTTCTCAGTTGTCTACTGACAAACATAACTTTCAGTAAAGTCAACGTAAGAATAGCATCAGGAAGGAATCTAAAATAATACAGTCCCTTTCATCCAGTGCCATGAAATCTTTATTAGCTGTTTCTGATTGTCACTGGAATGTAGATACACCACAGGATAGATAATTAAACTGTTTGGGTTGCCCTTTTCCCTTATTCCTCAGTAAACATTTCTTCTCTAACCCTGGAGAAATCTTCTGTGATGCACTTTCTGTGATGGTACCATGATCCAAATTCAGAATATACAGTTATGAATTATTGACCATTCTGAATATTGAAATATACCTCATAAGCATACATGTGACCAATTTCCTTCTATTAGTGTGAGATGCTGTCAAAGCAACACCAACTCTTTTGCACAGATTGCAAGAATTATATCTTTCTTTACAATCATTGTGGGTAAATAGTGCCATGATGTCCTGCAAATACTGAATTATGGTGGCAAATCCATCAGCTGAATCCTTGCCTCACAGGCATAACTATATTCCAACAATAATATAAGATGATCTGGATTTATTTCTACTCAAAAGTAAAAAATAAAAAAAAAAGATGTAAAAGAAAGCACATATTGGAAATGGGGTTTGGGTTTTGTACCTGGTTTTTTCAAGTTGAGGACTGCACCATTAAAATCATCCAAATTAACACTAATTCAAATCATATTCACATTTTTGAGATAAAAACCTTTAAATGACTAAGTTTTATGCAGTTTTTTCATTAAAAGCCAATCTAAGAAAATTATACTAGGTGATACTAGATTAGATTGTGATTCCTGTATTCATATAGAGTATCCTTTTCTTCCTAAATGAAAATTCATTGTATTCACTCTGTTATTTGAAGAGCAAAGTACTTCTTAATGCAATAACAGCCACTTGTGTGACACGGTGAAGATCCTGACTCACCTGAAGATGACACAGTACAGAGTTTGCTATTCCAGAGAAACTGTTCTTCACTATGCATGTGTTCTGCTGCCACTAAAGTTGCTATTACTGCATAAACACACTAACCAGATCTTGGCAATATTCCGTGGATTGAGGAGAAAAATGTCGGTGACTGTAACAACTAAATGCACAGTTGTTTTCCTAAGAAATGACTTGACCTCATCTTATGCCAAATGGTTCATATTTTTATGTAACATATAAGAGGTCTTGAATTCCCACTTTGTCCTCCAAGATACAGATTCTTTACAATGTAGCTATTACTAGAGCCTTTAGCAAAGGTCTTGATTTCAAAATAAATGAATGGAAGCCTGAATCTACATTCCAGTCTTAGTCCAAGGTGCCAACTCAAGTGAACATTTTGAATCTTTTATTTTGTCAATATGCACCTTCTAAAATGTGAAGATCAATTTTGCAAGTAAGAATCCAGTTGTCTCCAAAACTGAGTAAGTAATCCCAAAGTGATGATTCAATAATTCAGCAACTTGAAAAAGAGACTTATTAAATATTTCCAGCTGTGGAAAATCCTTATGTACCATAAATCTAAATCCCCTAAGCAAATTTGCCACAAATATAATATATCTCTTGAGAAAATTTTTCACCATTGCACCAGCATGTTGTTTGAGGGGATTTTGTTTGAGGAAGTTAGAGGTAATGACTTTTTATTTAATCATGAAAAATTTATTTCAATGTTAACTACAAAGAGCCCACTCCTACTCCATAACCATTAAAAGGCAGTCACCTGTTCAATAATGCAGAATCGTTGCATATGAAAAATTTAAATCTATAAATATTAATAGAACACGGGTCAGTCTCTTAACCAACAGAGGTAGCTGTACACACAGCCTTAAGGGTTGCACATTTGTTATGTCACAGAGCAAAACAGACATGTTAAAAAGCAGTTGTCTGATAAAGGAAATTTTGATCCTTTTTTCCAATGAAGTATAAGAACAAGAAATCCTGTATTAATCCTGGGATCTGTAGTTGTCCTCAGGGAAGGAAAGATTCCTATTTCAATCTAACCAGTCAATGTGCTGGAGTCAGCTTTACAAGGGCATTGCATAAAGGTTTGTATAAGTAACAGCAGCCAAAGTCACCTTCTACAGCCTTGCCCCCTTACACCGCTTTGACTGTATCAAGTGGTCGGAAACATGCCACTTTTCAAAGGACTGAAAAGACCCAGCCAGTGTATGCCAAATGTATCCAGTACCAACAGAGAGGTGATTGCTGTGCAGGTGATGAGAAGGAAACTCCTGGGTTATCGCAGTGTGGGAATTCATGTCCTTAGGAATGGGGAAGATGAGTGGGTTGTGAGAGTGCTTTCAGTGATGCCCATCAGCCTAAAGCAAACCTGAAGCACTGGAAAGCTACAGCTAGCTCCTCAGCAGTGATTTCTCCTCGATGTGTCAGCAGTTTCTGGATGCAGGTAGCATCAGCCTTATTTCCGGCTAGAAAAAACAGACTTGTCATTCCAGTAGAGACATGTGGCCCTTTGCAGCCTGAACCAAGTTCACATCCCTTGAGCACTCTCCATCTCAGCCATGGTAGCTAGATAGCTACATCCCTGAGTGGCAGCCTGTGTGAAAGACATGCATGTGACTTGGCAGCAGAGAGGAGCTTGGACAGCATGCATAGCACAGGTCCATCAGGGCTGTGTCTAGAGAAGTGTGTTTTCTTCACTCTCTGCTTTTCCAGTCAGTCACTCTGGGAAACCACTGGAACTTGGCCATACTGTTATACAGCCTTATTTATGTTTGCCACTCTGATGTCTGACTAACCATGGCTTACAAACACCGTGTAATACTGCAGATGGAGGCAGAAACTGTCTGAAATGTCTGCTGTGTGAACTGAGTTGTGGGTGCCTGGCTGTCCTCTCCAGCTCCCTGGGACAGGTCTGCCAAATGGTGTAGGGGGTATGTGTGTGCCTGCCGCAGTGCCTGTCTCTCAGGACACCTGCCCAGGCTGTATGGTTGGAAATGAGGTGACAGCTGTTTTATGCTGTATTTTCCACCTCTGTAGAATTGGTTATGCTCATTTAGAGGCAGCATTTATTGAGAAGGGGCTGGGGGTAGGGCAGGATGTGTCACTGTCATGGTGCCAGGTGGGAATTTGCTCTGAGATCAGAGACTCTGGGAACCCCAGCAGGTCCCTGTGCTCATGGCTGTGCCATGGTGCTTTGCTTACAGTATTTAATTTCATTCCCTTGTGGCAATAATGACCTCAAGTCTGCATGTTACTTAGGTTAGGAGTATGTGAAGGAGCCCCTAAGCGTACACAGGAATGGACTGCAAAAAGGGGTCAAACCTCATGCTCTTCTTAGATAGCCTTTCCTGCTGCCACTGTTAGAAACAGAAATAGGAATAGACAGATCACTGGTCTGTCCAAGGAGGGCATCTCTTATGTACCTAAGACTATTTTCATCCCTGGCCTGTTCCAAGATATTCCTTCCCTTGCTTTATGAGAATACAAATGCAAAAATGGGAGCATGTTGCTGCACTCTTAAGTGGTTACCTATGGGAGTGACCCCCCCCCAGCCGGTCCGGGAAGCAGTCCTGTAAGCCTGCTGTCAGTCAGCAGCAGGAGGTGTGTTATTTAGGAGGAGACAGAGAGGTTGTGTCAATGGGTGATTGGAAAGGCAGCTCATCTCTGGGCAGGACAGTGAACTTGAAACCAATCCAGCCAGAGTACGTAAGATAACTTAGAGACTATAAATAGAGGTGATAAGGAAGAAGCTGCGCAGTTAGTTAGCAGTTAGCACTTAGAATTTGTAGTGTGTGGGGCTGCAGCAGTCTGCTGCAGTTGTATCTTAATAAAGGCCTCGTGTACACATAAAACTATTGTCGCATCGTCCGCCCTGAATATTTGCGATGTATGATTTACCCCTACAGTTACCTTATTTGGGAATTATTCTCTGGGTATGCTCTATCTCCCTGTCTTTCTCTTAAATTCTATCAACAGAATTGCCTCTGGGTGAAAACATTGAAAGGAGATAAAGGAAAGAATTAAGGCTGCTTTGCCACAGCCACAGGATGCTTTCAGAGGACCTGAGGGTCTATCCACATTTGGTGGTATTGTTTGAGACTGGATGCCAGGCTGGGCAAGGCTACATATCCACATTGTGAAGGCCAGGAAACATCCTAAAGACCTTGGAGAATGAAGATAAACATCAGTCCTGTGATATCTTTGTTAAGGGAGGGTATGAGGAGAACACAGTCATCCTTGAGAGAGCAATCTCTGCTCTCTGAGGCAAGGTGAATGGCACAAGCCATGAGGCGAGACCCTCTGAGAAAAAGGAAGTAGTCTCAAGTAGGTGCATTTCTGCATCTTTTTATATTTTTCGTACAAGTTCTTCCTTATTCCACTCAGGTAAAGCAGTAAAAAAGTGAAGGCCAGAGCATCGGAGTATTTCTTCAACACACTACAGAGAAAGCTGATCTTCTCACATTGCCTTTTGGCATGATCATGAAAGCGTGTATGTTTTCACATTTCTCAGAATGAGTGTTGAATACCTTCCCAAACTGCTTTGCAGGGTGGTCCTCCAGCTCTGCTCAGCAGCCATCGACACCTGGGGTCAGAGGACCCACACCATGGCATCTCTGGGCTCTCAGAGAAATGCACCGGGTGAAGTTACTTCATCCATATTCAGCAACATTCATTGTGCTGACACTGTTTTCTAGTACACTTGATAGCTCATGTGAGGCCTTCAAATCTCCTGGCTTTAAGAAGCGCTCTGATGTTTCCTCTGCTCAAATTTGCTGAATTGGCTTGAAGCAAGCCTGGTCTAAACCAGTCTAAAACAGCTGCATGGAGTTTTCTCACTGCTGTTTTCCTGGCTCGTGTCTCCTTTTAAAACTGTCTTGTTCCCTATCAGTGCCTATAGCTGGTTTGTTGTACAGTCATCTTCACATCTGCTAAAAGCTCGAGTTTCACTGGAAAAATGGGGGAAATGGGCAATGGAAAAGTTTTTTCCTTTGTTTGTTTGTTCATTTTTTTGGGTTTGTTGGGGTTTTTTTGTTTGTTTGTTTTTCTTTTTATTATTATTCTGACAAGGTGCTTGAACAGTTAGACAGAAACTAGCCCATACAGGAAGAAAAGCAGAAAACCAGGGTATCTTCAGGGAAGTCACTACAGAATCCTCAACTAGCTGTGCAGGTAAGCAGCAAATCATGTTGAAAATGAAGAGTTAGATGTGACTTCCATTCACTACGAAGCTTTCATTCCAAAGTGAGGAGCCCCTGCGTGATCCATCCATGTGTTTCAAAGCATAATTTGATGTTAAGGCTTAATTCAATTTTAAACTAATGAAAGTTATAAATAGTTTCACAAGGCCAGTGGAATGAGGAAAATACAAACTTGATGGAGACAACATTCAGATAATGAAATGTTTTGAAACTGGAAACATTGGTTTGAAATTGAATGTTTGTTAGGTAATCTGGGCCTGTTTAGAAAGATGGTATTTAGTTATTCAAGTCTGAAATCGAAAAGCAATTTCATAGCTGTGTGCTAGTCCTAAACTTCTTTGTCTGTGTTTCTAAGGGCTCTTGATATGCTACTTTGTAGAATGCTCCCTGCCATTAAAGGTGTGACAGCTCTGCAAAAGATTGATGGCTGCTGTTAACATAGCGGAGAACATATAGGTCCCATCTGTATATCCGACTGTGTTTCAGAATAGAAGCCACAGCCAGCGCCAGATCTCTGGTCTGCTGAAATTCTGCCCCTCCTAAGTAACCATTTTTATTCCACTGTGATATTTATCCCATTTCTGACTGCAATTTTTTGAACTCTGCAACACTGAAGCCAAACATGGCACATGAGTTGATCTAACTTGGACCTTGCCTAAAGGAAGTCAGGATGTAGCAGGAGTTAATAATTTTTAAGTATGAGGTTAAGTAGTCTGAGGTTAGAGAGGAGAAGATCAGCAAAGCACTTCTAGTTGATTTGATATGGACAAGGCAACTGTATTCACTTGTAACCAGCACCGGTGCAATAAAAGATATTAAAACAACAGCAAAAGCTGTTCTTTTGTATGTTTTACCAGCCCCAGGTACCTCCCACAGGTCCTGCAGGACTTACCGGTTTGTTCCACATCATTACTCATTTTCACTCACTCAGGTTCATAAGATGTCACATGTCTGCACTTGATTAACACGATGGCCATTTTTCTACTTCTTTGTCATCTCTTTAATTTATTGCTAGACTTTTTGTTCTTTGATCCAGTAATTGAATCTTCTATTTTTTCTCAATTTACAGTCCGGTCTTTTAGAAACACTGAACTTGGCTCTCCTTATGCCCAGTTCCTTGCCCTCGCTTTGTCATTTGTTTCCTTCCTTCTTCTCCTGATTACGGCAGATTAAGAAGTTTGCCATACATCTATTTTTGAACAATTATAATTAATAAATTAAACTTTGTCAATCTGTGTGCCCTCATGGAGTATGGGCCTGGAAGCAAGGAGGATGTGGCTTTCCATTTACAGGTGCTGCTTCATCTCAGTGCCAGAGGTTCTCTCATCTCCAGAAGGCAGACAGGTATGTTTAGTGTTGTCTCTTCCAGAAAGACTTTGAGAGAATTATTTGGGGAACCAAATTCCCTGCTAGGAAAGCCAGTGGGATTGCTCCAGGGCAAAATGTGACCTAGTGTCCGTGCAGCATCTCTGAAGTGCATATTTTTGCATCCTCTCTTAGTGTTTCTCCTTTCAGAAGAACACAGGGCATCTAACAAATATCAGACTACCAGTTTGTTTGCTTACATGCTGAAAGTATAAAGCTTACGATAGATCTAAGGAGTTTTATTCTTTCGTCTCATCTGGGGAACCTCTGCTTAACTGAGCTATATTGTCTTAGCTAATGACAAACAAGTTTCTTAGAGTAGGCCCAACCCAAAATATAGCTTAACACAAAAAAGAACATTTAGTACAGCTTGGTCTCTAAACCTGTGTAGGCTTGTTAGCAAGGGTTGTACTTTGTATTGACACTTCTGTGTGGCTTTTGCTTCTGCGCTGACATGGTCTCTCCTCATCATCTGTGCTGTCTTCGCAGAGTAGCTGAGCATAGTTAAACCATGCCTTTGGTTTAACAGGCTCCTGTTGTGTATTTCACTAGAAAGCAAAATCTTCATAAAGAAGACAATTTACAGTTACAAAAAGATGCAAAATGAATGCGCATTATGTATTTGTACAATTATAAATACAGAGATATTTTATTTAGAAGAAGACAAGAGAATAATATGTTTACGTACATGTCCTAGATACAGAGGCATAAATGCAGAAACTTTTGCATTTGAACATGTATGACAGCAAAAAAGAGAAATGCTGTGTGAGGAACATCAGTAGGTTTACTGTATAATAGCTAGTCACCGCTAATCTTATTGTAGATTCATTGAAAATCAGAGCAGGGAAGTCCTTCATGGGATCATTTAGTTATTTAAACAGAAACAGGAGCTATCACTGAGTTCAGGGACTACAGATCAAATATAGTTCCTGGTGTTGAAAATTAGTCATTTAAAATACGTTTTTAGAAATTTTTTTTCTTCAACAGAAGAACATTTCTTTCTCATTGTTCATTTTTCCACTTCCTGGGCTACACAGTGGATGCAATGTTTTTCCAGATGCCAGTTTGTTCCAGTCAAAACTAATTTTTCCCTTCTAGCTGACTGTAATCTTCTAGGGTACCCCAGAATCACAGCAGAGCTCTACTTCTCAGAGCATTCTTTCACACCCCCTCTAAGATGAATCCAGTCTGTAAATGTCCTGTTTTGCACATCTATGACCGTGTGAGGAGCTCTTCTGGTTAGCGCATGTGCTAATGATGAAAAAAAATGGAACTGTGCTGACCTGTTAAAAAAAGGCAGCTTTGAGTGCTTAGTGTTTCCTCTTTCCTCTTGGTTTTTTCTGTGTAATTTCTTCAGGGGACAAAAGTTTTCTTCTTTATTGGTTAGTCCGCCTTGGAGTTTAAACATACCATAAAGCAGATATTGGCTTCCACATGTACAGTGTCATTAATTTATCTCCCTCTTGCCTTTCCACTGACATATTTACCTGCCTCTGAGTTATCATTGCTAGCTCTCTTGAAGATCTTTTTAAGCTTGGAGAAGTACTCTGCTTATTGCATTGTTGTTCCTTGCTCTGGAGTGCATTTTCATGTCCTTGCTGCTGGATGTTTGTTGCTTTGAATGTCTCTGGCTTTGTAAAATTCCACTGATATTTCAGGCATCATTGGGGAGGAGACTCAAGAGGAGTGACTCATCAAGCACTGAGACCATTCTGTAGTGTGATGGGACATGCTGTTCAGCCTTGCAGAAGTGTGTGAAGATCCATATTCATACTTAATTTTAAAACTTCTGGTTGTTAATCCTAAATTAAGCCTCTAAAGAGTTCCTAGTGGCACAGAAACCAGAAACTCTTCCATGGAAAAAGCTCAACTCAGGATGCAAAAGACATGATGTATGGCAGCGCTGCTCTCCTTTTATGCGATTTTTTGCCCAGCATGCATGGCAGTTTCTCTGCTTATGCTAGATTTATTGCTAGCTGGGAATCCATCAGAAAGACTGCTGGTAGCTGCTAATTGCACAGTGGTTTCAGGTTGTCAGGTTTTGATGGATAGTGTACACAGAAGTCCCTTACACATCATCTTCCAATCTGACTAAAATTTCACAGTACCCTCCAGGACTCCGTTCTTGGCAGGCCCCGGCCACCCCATGCCCGGGTCTGTGATGTCCGGAGGTAGAGCAGCGACTCCTTCACGGGCACCCCCTTGCCGTGGGGAAGGAGCTTGTGTGCCCTTGTGAGGTTGAGAGCTGTGCTGGTGGTGGCATATGCCTCTGGTGGGGTCTCCCAAGCCAGACAGGTCTCAGCTGAAGGGTCAGACAAAGTGTGTCCATGGGCAGGATGGGCTCACTAGCCTTCGGGCAGCCATCCTAGGAGAAGGACAACTCTGACTCCAAACCTGGGCAGATGAAGCTCGTTTAGCCTTGTAAGGCATCCATCATCTAAGAGAAGGACACTCTAACCAAACCTACGACCCGAGGACTTCGCTGTCACGGTCCAAGCTCGCTAGGCGATGGCACATGAACCTCAGGTGTAAAGGGTGGAGCCAGTTCCGCGCATGCTGCGCCTCACCTAAAAAATCCACTGCACAGGCTTGAAGGGGGCACTCATCGCTTGCAGTGAGCGTGGGAAAAGCCCTTCCCAGATCTTCGTTCGTGAAGCCAAGCCATGATGATGATGAAAATTTCACAGTCAAGCCCCAGTGGAATGGGTTTGTGTCCTCTGCATTACTGTAGAGCTTAACTGTAGAAAATTAGGATGACGTGATTAACTACAGGATTACCATGTGATTTTGTTGGAAAGTTCTCCTTTTATGTAAGATCTGCTACATTGGCAAGAAGATGGTGGTCACCATTTAGTCCCTATTTCTTCTGGCATCATCAGTTACAATCTTGCAGTTTCTTCAGCTTATTTTGGGTCTTGATCATCATCAGTACATGATGTCTGCCTTAAGAAAATGTACAGAAGACACTATTCTTGTAGTTTTTTTGTTATCTAAATGGTAAACATGCATTTCTTGATGACACCTCAGGAAACCTACATACAAATTTCAGCTACAAAAATGATCAGATGGATGGAATACCTCTGCTATGAAGAAAGGCTGGGAGAGTTGGAGTTGTTCAGCCTGGAGAAGAGAAGGCTCCAGGGAGACCTTAGTGTGGCCTTTCAATACTTAAAGGGCCTGTAAGAAAGATGGGGACAAACTTTTTAGCAAGGCCTGTTGTGACAGGACAAGGGTTGATGGTTTTAAACAGAAAGAGGGTAGATTTAGACTAGATATAAGAAAGAAATTTTTTATGATGAGGGCGATGAGACACTGGAACAGGTTGCCCAGAGAAGTTGTGGATGCCTCATCTCTGGAAGTGTTCAAGGCCAGGCTGGATAGAGCTTTGAGCAATCTAATACAGCAAAAGATGTCCCTGCCCATGGCAGAGGGGATGGACTAGATGACCTTTAAAGGTCCCTTCCAACCCAAATTCTATGATTCTAATTTACTGTTCCAGAGTTGTATACTTGGCTTGTGATAATTTTTTTTGCTATAGTCATCCAGATCTCATACATCTTTGACTCATACTACATTTGTTGACATTGTTACTAGCTTCTAAATAATTGACTTTAGTTTCCAAATATAGCCACATTTGAAGTATACAGTTGAATAAAAATATAAGTATATACAGCTCGAACCTGTTAAGTGATCACATTGTGAACTGAAAAGCAGCATGTTTGGGAAAGGATAAGCAGCACTTTGTCACTCTGAAATTTTTAAGGAAAATACATTTAGCAGTAGAAAGATGCCACTTTCATTAGTGCATGGAGTGGAAGGATTTGGGAGGTTTGGCTTCTTTTTCGAGGGTGGCAAGCTATGTGCTGTTGCATATAATAGTTGCATGGTAACACATCTAGAATTACAAGATAGCAGGGTCACTGATGTAGGCTCATTTCATCAGTAATACAGAAAATAAAAAAAACAAAGCAAAACAAAAAACAAACCCAAACCCACTGCAGCAAATTGTTGCTTGGCAAGTTCTGTTTTTCAGTGTTTTGTGAGCAATTCAGTAATGCTAAACTTTAGAAATGTATGTTCTAGAAATGAAAGACCAGAGAAGTGGCTTGTTAGTCATTACTTCTATTGTATCAATAAGAAAGCCAGTTTTGCCTTTGGGCTTGGATTAGATTTATTTTCATTTGCCTTGCATGTTAGTTTACAAATGTACAACAAGCTTTGGATGGTCTTCTGCTTTTATAAATATTTGTTGATATTTCTTTTGTAATATCTTTGGACCTGATCCTCAGCATATAACTCATACTGAAAGCAAAATTCATTTAATAAGATCACTCATGTATTCAGCTACTACCTCTCATCACTAAATGTGGCAGAATTAGGTTCTACATAAATACAGACTGATGAGCTTTTCTAAGAACATGTACTTAAATCTATATTTAGGTATTCAGTTGCTGAAAAAGTAACCGAATTTGCACAGGCGGTGAGTACTTACAATGAACATTGTTTGCCATGGGCATTTTTGATCCTCAGAAGGACTTGATTTAGGCAGCATTCAACAATTTTGGCACCAAAATATGCTTGAAATTGTTTGTTAGCAAATACAGTTGTCATTGCAGAATTCTTAAGACCATGTTTTTTCTCTGAACATGTCTACCTTTCTGCCAAAACCCTTCCTCAGCCAAATTGGTGAGTGCTACATAAGTCACTTTGTAAGTGGTTTCTCAGAGGTTCAACCTCTTCCTTTGAAATCTTTTAACTTTCCCAAAATCGTTTCTTTTTCTGTCAGGGACCAGGAACTCATGCTACCTCATATCTTGTTTGTTGCTAAGTTTCTTTAAAGCTCTGGTGTAAACAGAAACCAATAGTGATTAATGATGAATCACACTGGCCCTCAAGTTTCTTATGCAGTAGAATTAATCTTCCTGGATTTTGCATGTACAACTCAGTCTGTGACCTCCCAGCTGTGACCTGTGCTGAAGCACAGGGCAGTGAATCATAAAGGACATTGTCACAGACTTAGGGGGTGGGGGGTGGAATTCTCCTTTGTTACCCTCTGGTCCTTTCTCCATAAGAAACAGAAGGACGGAGAAATTGGGGAGTGTTACTCAGTGGTGCAACTTACTCAAATAGCCAAAAGGCTGCTTTTACCAGCAAAAGAAAGATGTTGTGCCCTAGGCACAGGTCCTATAATTCTTCTGATTTTGGGGAGGGTAAAGGGTGTGCATGGAGAGTGATGTTTTTGTTTTCTAATCTATCCTTTTGTTCAATAAATGCTTGTGTCCATCTTTGATGTTCCTTGACTCCACTGGAAGATGTTTATATCATCAGTAGTTTGCCACAGTCTGCTAGGCAGACTTTTAACATCAGAAATGGAATGTCAATACAGGCTCTTGTGGGAAAGGGAAAGGAATAAAACAGGAGAATCACTGCTACCAACTTATTTTATAGCACCCCAGTCCTACTTCCCTTTCTTCTGTGCGGTGGTGACCTGGATTCCCCCTGAAAAGCAGAACCTTTTCACATTCACTCTTCCCTCCCCAAAAAAATCTTGATCCCTTACACAGACCTCATGTTTATGCCATGCTTTGATTTATATGAAATTGCAGCTTTTGATGCATGTTTTCTCAGTATGAATGGGTCAATAGGAAAGCTCTACCTTCGTTATCAAAATGAAACAATTAAACCATTGCGTCATTATGAAAGTGATGCAATTAACTCATTGCATCTTTCAGGTATCATCAGTTCAGTTCTTCTATAGTGGAATTTTTGTGTTTTGTAGTTTTGATTCCTGCTAACAAGAAGTCTTTACTTTTCAAATGTGCTTTGTTGTTTTTTTTTTTTTCCCCTGTAACATCCTTCAAGATCTCATTTCTGACATTATATTTCATAATTAAAATAGATAGGAGAACCTCCTCCCTACTTTCTATCTCCACTGAAATAAATATAAAAAGGAAGGTTTTCTCTTGAGTAATCTCTTTTAATTACCTTCTCAAATTTGCTTTAATTTTTTTTTGTTGCTCAAATTAATTTTGCTTGCCAGCAATCAGAGACAGTGTGTTGTACAACAAACTGCTCCAAACGCTGGGGGAAACCTCAGGAAAATAGTTTCCATGGTGTTTAGTCAGACCTGATAACTGTTGCTTAGTGAGGAAAATAAGACAAGGGTACTCAAGAGGAAGAGCAGAACAGAGGACACTTGATGTTCTGGGTTTCAGACTGCCAGTTCAACCATAGTCGCCAGACCTTCCAGCCATCCTGCTGATGTGTTGTGCCACAGCGTGGATGGGGTATTTTACCAAGGTGAATTTGTTCAAGATTCTCAGTCTGAAGGCCAAATGATGATAGGATTCTCTTTCCTTTTTACTTTGACAGTTATAATGAATAAAAGATGCTGAAAGCATGGTTTATGAAGGGGTAGATCTACAGAACTCCCTCCTTCAAAGCCCACTTTTCTTCTCATAGTTCACTCTTTGCATGCACGGTTTTTCCCCTGAAAAAAACCCATTCCTGAGCTTCTTTGCTTTTGCTCAAAAGCTGCACAGAGTCACACAGACGTTGGAGGCTGGGTACTGGCCATCCTGGAGCTGCAGCTCAGGAAGTCACAGTTGAAACTAATGAAATGCGTTGCAACACCTTAAAGCTACAAATACTGTTTCTTGCTTCTGCTACTCCGGGGAAGAAGTAAGAAGGAAAGGCCACTGCAGGGTAACCTGCATGAAGGACAGGTTCACTTATAAAACTATATGAAAACTGATTTTATTTGGATGAAGCAGCTTTTGTCTACAATGATCCCAAAGCTCTTCACAAATGCAGCAGAGTTTTTTTTCAGGGAAAGCTTCATTTTCCACTGAAGAATTATATCACCAATTTTATTTGGATGAGTTTTGGTTTTATTTAGATAAACTTGTAACCTGGTCATCAAGCTGTACTCAGACAGGGCAACCCTGTGTTTAGGACTTCCCACAAGACAACCTTGAAATGCCTCTGAGGCATTTCCCTCAGAAATGAAGTCAGCCCTCTCCCTCTCAAAAATATTTCTCCCAAAGACAAGAGGCATGTGTTGCTCCTGCCTTGATGATGAGCAAAATCTGACAGATGCAGAAGCCTTCCCCACATTTGCATGGGGCCATATGACGCCTGAGATCATTGATTCCACCTGGGAGCTTCAGAAGCTCACGAATCACCCTTGTCACCATGTCCCTTGCTGCTGTGGCTTACAGAAAGGCAAATGCCACATGCACCACACCCATGGGGCAATCGATGCAAAGGACAGGGGATGGATGGCTGTCCTGTTCTGTCCCATGCTTCAGTGGGGATAAAAGAGCATGTTTTTAGTGGATTGCATCAAATGGCTGCTTATGGGCACACTTGCCTCTGCCCATTTCATCACCTTCCCTAAGCAAAGCACCTCCAGCAGCACTGCCCAAGTGTTACACAGCTCTGGTTCTCTCTGGGCTCTTTCCCATGTAGCTGTGGTTTTAGCTATTGCATTACACTGATTTATCAGTTCTTGTTAACTCCATCCTCTGTAGATATAGTCTTGCATTTCACTGTTAAGCTAGAAAAAGCCAACTTCTGCCCACAAGTTCCCCATTAATTCCATCAATTCTATTTTGGTCTTATTTCTGCCATCAGTTCTGCCACATTTTGTGCCAGCTCAAACCAATAAACTAAATTATTACAGCTCAGAGACTTACTCAGATAACATAGGCACTTTCTGAGCAGCACAGGACAAAGGTTAGCAGCAAAATGCAGCAGTGGAAAATGAAACACAGAAGTGATGTAGCATAAAGTTGTCACTAGTTTTCTAGCCAGTACAAGCATTAATGCATTTGCTATAGTATTTTCCATGTCATTTATGCCATCCTCTTCCCAGTTAATTTTGTAATCTGAATCTGAGGTCTCAGGTGGGAGAAGAGAACTGCTTTTGTGGAAAAGGGGAGGCTGTTTTAACTCTTTGGGAATTAAAGAAGAAATAGTGGAAATCAGAAGAGGGAAGGCTGAAAAATTTTGTTTGGGAAAAGGAACGTGTTTCATTTTACTTTCCTTGCACTATAAAATGATTGTAAAATGAACAAGATTCGGGTAAGCAGCTTTTGTTTAGAATGATCCTAAAGCAAATGCAGCAGAGTTTGTTTTTAGGGAGAGCTTCATTTTCCACTAAAGAATTATATGATGCTCAGGTCAGAAAATAAGGACTAAAGCCTGGATTAGTTCCTCCTAAACTGAGGAGTTAGATGTCAAGATATCATATCACAGCATCCAAAGAGATTCTCAGGCATTGGTGTGCCTTTCCAGCTCATAACTTCCAGGGCAGGCACCCTAACCCCACCTGCCAAGATGTCTTGCATTTGAATGATTCCCCCTCATACAAGAAATATTATCATTTGTATAGAAAGACCTCATCTCATCCTCACCTTTGTGCTAGCTGGGGAGGGAACAAGTAAGAAGGGGTTGAGTGAAATAAACATAGAGGGGTCTGTTTTTTTTTTTTTAATGGGCAAATGTGAGGATAAGCTAAGTTGGAGTGGATTGGAAGATACCATCAGGTCTTAGGGAGAGGGATTAAAAAGGAAATCAGCCCTGTACATTTCTTCAAGCTTTTTCCAGCTAAGTTACATTCTTTGTGGGATGGGAGAAGAGACATGACCTAGGGGCAGGAAATAGGGGCAGAAAAAAATTAGTAAGTTCACAAGGAGACACAGAATCTAGCCAAAATATACATGATCAGCTCTGTGTAAATGTGGCAGAGTGCAACCTTCCATGACTATTTGTGGGTCCTTGTCATGATACTTCTCTTTAGTCCCATCTGCACCCTTAGAAAGACTATATTTCAGATAGGCTAAGCTGAGGACAATATTCTTAGCACAGCAGTATCTTGATTTTTAAATGGGCTAATGATCTTTTTATTCTTTACACCAACTTTTTGTAGCCTAATATTTACTTTCTGATTTTCATCTCTGTTGA
The DNA here is from genome assembly GCF_000710305.1 of Buceros rhinoceros silvestris. Lineage (NCBI taxonomy): Eukaryota > Metazoa > Chordata > Aves > Bucerotiformes > Bucerotidae > Buceros > Buceros rhinoceros. The sequence goes on along the minus strand of NW_010406378.1, from coordinate 23,576 downwards.
GCAGTGATCCTTAGAGAGCTGTGATTAGTGATTTAGGACTGCATACAGGTTTATTGTATCACTGAAGATACAAATAATTGCCACCTAACTACACTGCCTATTTCCCCACATTAGTCCTTCTAGTTTTGCCTGGGTTTGCTATCTTGCCATTTATTACCCTCCCCAGAATATACATAACTGTACAAACCTTATGAATACATTTGCTGTACCTCAGCAGTCACATAATTTTTGTCTCTTAGCCAGTTTCTAGTCCATAGCAACAAATTGCTTCTCACCTTGATCCTGCTGA
>NW_010406378.1:13934-23209 GCF_000710305.1 Buceros rhinoceros silvestris | reverse complement strand
TGCTGAATTTCTTTATCCGTTCAATGTGAGGGATTTTGTCAAAGGCAGTTTCAAAATCTAAGTAAATAATGTCAATTTATTTTCTGTCTCCTATAAAATACTTCCCTGGCATTTTGAAAGACTGCTAAATAAGTAAGTAGACATGATCTCCCTTCTAGCATACTCACCCTCAACTGGACATGCAGCTTTAGAGGATATATAATTATGCTTATAATTATCTCCACAAGCAATTCACAAAGTACAAATTCAAGACATTAGAATTACTCTAATAAAATATATATTTGACAGACATTAGCATTGTATTTGAATAAGAATAATTGCTTTTGAAAATTTAATGCTTTTGGCTTATTTCTCAATAGCAGAAAATGTAGCCACTGTGAAAACTCAGGGCATTCGGAGGAACTGGCTTCCCCTCTTCAAGTCATTTGTGCAGCCATTAGAAGGGAGGCCACATGGTGTTATGTTGATCTTTTAGAACAAGCTATCTACATGGGAGATCTCTGTACTACTGATGTTTTCAGTTCCAGCAATCTTGTTTGGCAGAATAATACTTCTGACATTTAGGTGAGATTTTTTTCTCTGTACCCCTCAATTGTTACATGGGGCTGTCATTTTCCTTTATTTATTGGAAAACTTGTTAAAGCACACTGGCATATCTGAAACACTCTATAAAACAATGTCTCCTTATGCTTTAGTGTTGATTTGGCAAAGTACTTTGACAAATGTATTCATTTAAACAAAGTTTCATTAATGATTATAAGCCATCGGTTTGAACAGTCTTACAGACTAATAGAATGGGTTGTCAGATTAAATAAAAATTGAACTGTTAAGTAGGAAATTAAAATATTAGATCCTTCAGTTTACTTCTAGAATCCTATGTAATTTTTACAAGGGATAACAACCGTCCATATTGCTTGTTTATTTGGTCAAAATGTGTCACTACAGTATGTTGATCTCTGTTGGTCTCCGCTGTGTTCCCATTTTGAATTCCAGAGCATCTTATTACAAAAATCTCTACTCCAACTCATTCTAAGCAAGGCATAATTTTCTGCACATCATTTCCCTTCCTTTCAGATGGGATAAGCTTTCCTAAGCTTTGGAAAGGTCCTGGTGGACTCAGACTAAAGCACAGTTTTGAGGGGGTAATTCAACTCATCTTGAGATAAGGCTGAGGACAGATAACATGCATTGCCTTTGGGAAGCACCTATCTCTCCCCACTGGCTGTGAAAAGTAAACAATACATCTACATTGCCCAGTGCCGTGCTACAAGGATACCTGAGCTTAGTCTGTAAGCACAGTGGCCACTCCACTCCCAGGAATTAGTCCTTCTGAAAAAGTACCAATGAGGCTGATCACAGGATCTGAACAAGCACCTCTGCTTGACACTGGTATCCAGAAGAGCCTGGTTTTCTTTTCCAGTCCGTAAGTCTCTTGCTCCTTTTCTCTTTACCCTCTTTGGAAAAGGGGGGGGAAGGAGGGAGAGGGTAATAGGCTTCATTTTCCCTCTTTTATTAATGAAATCCTTTCCATTTGAATGTGTGCGAATGAACACTTGATTTTGCAAGTAAAGTCTCACTGTGGAAGTCTATAGATAATGGTATTGGCTTTAGTCAATGTACTGAGCAAGAGTTACAGGTAATTGATGAAGTAACCTACAACAGCAAAAAACCCCCTGTTTTTAATGTGTGTAACCAATTTCTTCAGGAAAAAAATGCAGGTTTTATTGTAATTAACTAATTTTAGTTAAGTGACCTGAACTGGGCATAGATCACAATGATTCAGAGCATCTTCTTGGATGTAAGATGTGGGGAGTACTTCACCACAGAGTGGTGTCTTTTGAGTCTTATGTTGAGTGCCTCCTTCCAGGAGCAGGGTATTGGCACTCATCTTTGCTTTCATTACCTCCAAGCTGCCAGTATGATCATCAGTATACAGAAGAACAGCTGTTGTTCTTCTTGGTTCAGGCAATTTTCTTTGTGCTATTTTAAACAAAATGAAAATTTTTTCTCCTTTGGAGGTGACAGCTCTTGAACTTTTTCTTTAACTTGCTGCTATTAAAATGGTACCCACTAAACAGTCAAAATTTATCATGCTGATGTAAAAGCTGTTAAATACTTTGAACACAGCTTAAATCAAGTCTTTAAATTTAAAAAAGACTTCATCAGAAGAGTTTCTTAGAGAGAGGGAAAAAAATCTCATACAGAGAAAAAGCTAATTAATATTGGCAATGGATTCACAAAGAGGAAACATTCCTCTCATGTAGTCAAATAAATTATACTTTTCTGCTCACTAAATCAGAAAGTTGACATCTTGCCAAATAGTATAGCTATGTGCTCCAAATACCAGATTTTAAAACTAAATAAAAACAGATTGCAGCACATGTGTTGAACAGTTTGTTCTCAGATTGCCTGTAATGATGTGCCTTTCAGCAGAGTGGTGGGCTCAGGTGGTACCTCCAGAGGGCTGGGAGATGGTCAGCAGTCCCAAGGAAGGAAAAAGAGTCAATGGGTGAGTGAGTCATGGCAGGAAGGCAGAAGTGGTAGCCCATGGAGGTAGTACTGAACAGAGCAGGGACCTGACTCACCACAATGACAGACAGAAGATTTTTAGGGATCAGAGGGAGCTGGCTGCAAATCAAAACCTGCTGTGATCACAGTAACCAACCAGAAAGCAAGAACTCATCTGTAAGTATATGGTGGATGGAGATTTGTTTATATGCAATTTTATTTTTGCTCTGTCTTATTTAGTCACTCTCACTTTTCTCCCTTTAAAAGGTTAATTATTTTTCTTTATATCTTGGTAAAATCTGGCTTTGAGTTGAAAGAGATTTTTTAATCTTCCAGTCTCCACTTTAAGGCAAGAGTCAAAACACACATCTCAGAGCTTTACCTGACTTTCACACCATTGCACACACATTCTGTTCTTAACAGCATGCAGCATTTGAATTTATCAGAATTGGCTGCAAATTAATACTTACATCATGTGAAAATGCCAGGGCTTCAAAATTTGTGCTGTGTCAGACAAAAGAAATATTGGTTCCTTCTTTACATGGAACTAAATTGTCATGGCATCTCATTCTTTTGTTTTGTTTTGCCATGCTAAGCTAAACAACACTTTTTGACATTTCTAGATACTGGGTTCACTGTGAGCTTAACCAAAGCCTTTAGTTTAATCTTCCTCCAGTTTACTCTGAATTTTGAATGGCTCCACTGACACCTGAAGAGCCAGTCTTTGTGCCTCTGTGTGGGAATAGTGGTGCTTTTCCAGTGGCTGAAGGCCACCATGTTATTGCTCTGGTGAGCTTCAAGCCGTGCGATCTGTGAACACCTGCAGAAGACACGGGCTACTGTGTGCTGTGAACCGTTGTCAATAACTGGATGTTTGGACTAGACTGGCTCGGGAAAGGAAGGAGCAAAACTGCACAAATAAAGATAATAGAGTCTTGTTTTTAGTCTTGTTAAGAAACATGTTAGAACTTGTCCCTTGGTGGAAAATTACTGCCTTTGGGGCAGAGGGTATATAAGGTTTGCTGTGATATCAATAAAGGTCTTTGCTTGCCGAATCTCTATCAGTCAACTTCTTGATCCGGGATCGTTGTCTGGGACGTGCCGCAATATGCCACACCTGCACTCTCTTTTAACTTACCCTATGAAACCTAACCATCTCAGTACTGTGTATCACATCCCCAAACTAAATATTCCATCCCCTAGTGGCAAGCTGAAATATTTCAACCTCTGCTTTTGGATTTGCAGGATGTCATTTGGTTGGTTTTTAGTTCTGAAAAATTTCTAATCAACTCTATGCATCATTTATAAAAATACTGGGCTTAATTTAAGCAAGAAGTTTTTATTGTGTTCCCAAAGAAGAAAACACTCAAGTTATTTAATAGCCACTAATTTTTTTTTTTATCCTGGTACTATGGGGCATTATGGTTAGGACTGATTTAGATCTTCTCCCATGGGTTGCTTTCCCCATTTGGACTCAATCTGAGCTCATCCAGAAACTTGGGAAAAATCTCTAAACATCCTAAAAATGTGTTTTTGACTTACAGAAATGCCACCTTTTTTTTTTCTGTTTCACTGTGATAATCTTTGTAAAGTGCTGTGTAAAGTTATGAATATGGGCCTCTGCTCTTAGGTATCTAATAGAGACCTTACCCTTCTGTAGCTCGAGACATACTTCAGTTCCTGAAAAAACTGTGCTATTTTTTGATTCTGACTCCCTGTTTCCCTGTTGGTGCTCTCTCCTTATCTCCTCCTTCACAGCATTTCCTTTCTCTCCTGCTAGCTTCATGGTATTGTTTCCACTTAACCACAGATACCACTCTTGAGAGCTGGGTCATCCAAAAAGTCTCCTTGGTGCTGTGGGAAAGGCATAAATAATCTTGTTTCATCGTATTTTGGTACATGTTTATTTATTTGCAGGTTGAGATCTGAATTGATTCAAAGTGAGCTAAAGGTCACACTCATTTTGGCCAGGCAGTTGAGATGATTTACAATTCTTGTTTCTCCAGGTTTAACCAGGGTCAAAGATTTTAGTGCTATGTCTGAGATGCTAACAGATTCCTAATCTAAGCATGGGGGAATATTTTTGGTATTTGTTATTGTTTTAAAAAAAGAAAAATTGCATTTATAATGAAGAATATATAGAAAATTATTAGATCACATCTTTTCTTCTTTATTTTTTTCTTCCTTTTTTTAAAAAAATACTTAAGTTGTGCAATAGAATGTGTTTCTTAAGACTCTGTTTTACTTTTATACTCTTTTTGTGCGTGTGTCCATAACTACAGTGATATTCTTTCATGCCCAAACACACTTTCTAGTTGATAATTTCATGTCTATTACACTACCATTATATTATGCACACTTACAGTTTTCTTCACACACTAATAGTTTCTAAAAGTCTACTCATTTATTACTGTTTACTTCTGATTAAAAGGTAAATAAGAACATCCCAAAGAACATCCTATTTCCTCATTCACAGACACAGTGATACTTGTGTGTATGTGCGTGTATGTACACACAAAGACATATACATATCTCCATCCTAAGCCCAGAGCAGAGGATTTCATAACTGTTCCATGGCCATGAGTGAATATTCTGAAGCTATTAAATAATGCACTTTTACACTGATAGTATGTCAAGTAGTCATAGTGACATTTTTCATTCTAAGTGTCTAGAACTCTTATAATCACTATATAATTACATTATTACTTGTGTATAAAATATTCTCAATACTGTTTCCTGCAATAAATCCACTTAAACCTGGGGAACTGCAGACAAATAATTTAAAAATCTTTTGCTATAACCCTTTTTTTCAATGATTGACGATTTGACTTTAGATTTTTAATGTTATCTTCTGCTTTCACAATAACAAGTTATGCTAGACTCCAATTTATTGCATATAAAACTAATTGCGATCTCAGACCGAAAGAATATATTTTCAGTCTTTCTATGGAAAAGTAATGGTATCTTTCAGAATGTGAAGTTCTGGAAACTATTCTAATGCATGAAGTGCCTTTTAGTGGACAGTCCTTCAACTGGAGTAGTAACTATCTGCAATGTGACAGGCTTGCAAAAACTGGATTCCGTGTCTAGTCTAATCTGAAAGCCCTGAGGTAACCACTGAAAAGCACAGGAAGAGGTTTAATCTGACTATGTGACCTTGTGCCTTGATCTAGATTAGTTGTGTTATGGTTTCTGAAACCCTAATCGGTTTGTTTAACAGCCACCTGGTAATAAGCATCCAGTAAACAATCTCTCTGCCTCAATGTACCTATTTTTATTTTGAAGAAGGTGAGAAGTGTGGAGATATGGAATGAAAATTAAAAAGCAGAAAGCAAATACACAACTAAATAGGAAATATCAAATTGCCGCATTACCCCGACGATTACCCTGTTTTCATAGCAACTCCTAACTGCTGCATACATCCAATTTAAATGCATAATAACTGACTGCAGAACTATGCTATGCATTGCTAGTTAAGAACTGTTACAATAGTTTTAGAAAGAAGGCTCCTTCATATTTCTTATTTCAAAGGAATAAATCTATTCCCTTGCAAACAAGTGTTTGTTTGGTTTTTTTTAAAATTCTTTTTCTAATCTAATGCTAAGAGTTTTAATATACTTAACCTTCCTTTCTTTATTCATCTGCTTGATTGGTAGGTGTCTCTGGAATGTGTTTCTGTTGGTATTTTTTATGAACTTGCAATCCTGTGTGCTGAATAGTTATCAGAAGTAGTCATCTTAGTTAGGACTGTATTCAGTCATAGGGCTGTTGTGTTTCCTCCTCTCTATTTGTGTAAGGTGATTTCATCCAGAATGTTATTTGGCTTGTCCATTATAATGCAAAATAGTATTTCCAAATAACTTCCCTCTTATCTGTAATTTTCTTTCTCATGGTGCTTTCTGGCTGCTTCAGAATTTCCTTGTTTGAATTCCCATGGTCTGACTTTCCCTTCAGCATAAGAACAGGACAACTTGGACAACGCATCTAAGTATTTTGAAGCTCCTGGAATTGCTGATACTAGTTTTCTTTCCTCCATGCTCAGCTTTCCTCTGCCTCCCCCTTTTGTCATCACTTCAGCAATCTTCATTCCTTTAGACACATTGCAGAGCAAGCATCCTGTGAATAATACGGGGCTTTTTGGTTCTCTAATGCTGCTTCTCTTATCTTATTTCTTATCCTGTTTCTCTATCCTGGAAGACTTCCTATAGTACAGCTCTGCCTCTATCAGTGCAGTTGTCATGATACTTTGAAGAGTAGAGAAGTTACTTTTTAGTTCTTTACACTTTGAAACCAGTCTATCTTTGTTGTACTACAGTAGGCTTTTCGAAATTCAAGGAAACTTTTGCAGGCTCTGGAAATCAATACACAAAGGGATAGAGCCCACAGGCCACTGCACTACCAGCAGGTGCTGTATACCAGTGACGGCTTACATTTGGGGACACAGAAATGCTAATTGCTAGGCATAAATCTCTGTACTTCAGGAGCTATACTCTTCTAAGTTCTTGAGCTCCCAGATTTTCTGTTAGCTGCAAATAAGGGTTTGGCATTATTTCTAACACCTAACCCTGAGAAGAGGTAATTCTCAGGAGCACAAAGGAAAATATGTGCGTATGGTGCTGTAGCTTAAATAGTGAGAGTAAAAGCATCATTGTGTCTGTCTTCAATGATAAGTTAAACTGATGCAATCAAATGCGTGCATTGATGAATTGTTAAATCAATCCCTGGCACATTCTGCCCTGAGCAAATGAGCACTCTCCTGAGCAGTTCCACAGCACAGGCTGGGCTGTGTCAGGGTCCATTCACAACAGCCAGTTGAAGAGACAGTTTGAAAGTGGCCACCCTGTTTTGGAGGATGAGAAAAATGAGCAGTATGGGGACAGCAAGTCAATGCCAGCTGTCCTGGGGATTAAGGAGTTTACCTTGGTAAACTTTACTGGTATAGATATAACCACCTTGTCTACTGAGTGCTTGGGAACGCATTGCAGAACTACAGCTGGGCAAAAGCCCCAGGGAGGGGTGGGGGAGTGGGGTCTTACAACCACGTGGAATGAAATTTAGCTCTTTCAGGGTAGAAGTGCCTGAAATTGGCATGAAGGGGCAGTGCCGGAAAACCAGGATTTTTGCAAAGTAATAGTACATTACTATTACTATTGTACAATAGTACAAATAGGATCTGCATGAAAGGGCCGAGCGTGGACTTCATAGAGAGTCCCAGGATTTGGGCAATGAGCACCAGGAACTTCAGGGACGAAACAGCACAGATGGTTCAGAAAACATCTTTAGTACTTCCCAGAGAGGGAGCCCTTGGGTCAACAGCTGGTAATAGACCTAGCACCATAAACTTTCTCACTCTGTAGGATTTTTACTCTGTTTAAGAGGAAAAAACCCCTGTAAACAGAGATTCCACCGGATTCTCCCTGTGAACAGAGATAAGGAGATAATAAAGATAGCTAAAGATGTGTCATATTGGCTAACTGTACAAACCAAAAGGCGAAGGCACTATCTGTTTACGCATTACAACTTCTACAAGGCTATTTCACCTCTATAACACTTTGCACCTGTGCAGGGCAGGATTTGCTTTATGTTTAGCATGATAGACCTTATGGCCATTTCTCATATCCCTCTGCATTCTTGGAAATATGTGTAAAATACTGCTGATCAGTCTGGATCTTTTTAAATCATCTGATTCTTTCCTGTACAGCAACAAGAAGCATAATGAAATTACAACCAACAGTAGAAAATAGGTGCATCACTTCCAGGAAAGATATTATTAAATTGGTGGGGCTGAGAATCACTGTAGTAGTAACCATCAGTGAAATAAATGTTAGATGGGTGAAAACAGAAAGGATTTTGGTCAGTTGTGTTGTGGAAGGATTGCAAAAGAGATTTTGCTGAAACAGTCCTTGAAGTACTGCCACAGGTCCTTAAGACAGGTGAATAGAGATCTCTAGGAAATTCTTATTACTAGGATTACACTTTTCCAGGTATATGCTGGAGGACATGTATAAATTATAATGATAAGGCTCAGTTATCACTACACAGCTACATGTACAGGAAAAACAAGCATAATAGAATAACAATAATTGGGATATAGGTTTCTGCACCATCATAAGTTGAGCTGATGACAGTAAATTAGCTCACCTGTTGGAATAATAGACCAATAAAAAAAATTAATAGCTGGTAATGATCAAATGATAGAATGATGTGATGCAGCCATATAAAAAGAAAACATGACATGGAAGTACTAAACATTTCTCTACCAAGACTTTACCTTGAGTATAATGTACAATTATAGCTGGTTACACAAGTGCATTAAACATGCTGAAAAGCTGAGAAAGACTTCTAAGCTAATTAGGGGGAAGAAAGGTTATCAAATCATCAGAAGGCTGGAACACCTCTCTTGTGAGGAAAGATTGGGAGAGTTGGAGTTGTTCAGCCTGGAGAAGAGAAGGCTCCAGGGAGACCTTAGTGTGGCCTTTCAATTTACAGGGGGTCTCTAAGAAAGATGGGGATAATTTTTTTATCAGGGCCTGTTGCAATAGGACAAGGGGTGATGGTTTTAAACTTGAAGAGGGAAGATTTAGACTAGATATAAGGAAGAATTTTTTTACAGTGAGAGCGGTGAGACACTGGAACAGGTTGCCCAGAGAAATTGTGGATGCTCCATCTCTGGAAATGTTCAAGGTTAGGCTGAATAGGGCCTTGGGCAATCTGATGTAGTGAAAGATGTCCCTGCCCATGGCAGGGGGGGGGGGGGGCGAAAGACC
>NW_010406378.1:7689-13924 GCF_000710305.1 Buceros rhinoceros silvestris | reverse complement strand
TGTGGCAGCACTCCGAAAGGATAAGAGAGAAAGCAGCAGAAGTGCTTTTGCTGATGGCAACATGGTCCCTTCTGTGTTCACACTGCGAAGGGCAAGGACACACAGACCTGCCCAGCACAGACCTGTGCTGGTAGTTGGACTAGATGACCTTTAGAGGTCCCTTCCAACCCAAACCGTTCTGTGATTCTGTCTTCTGAGAAGAACTTGGCTTTCACAGCCTAACAAAATGTTGCATGTCTATAATATCGCATGTTAATACCCCAGAGAAAAGCTATTTGAACTAACAGCCACTGCTGGCACAAGAACAAATGGGTATAAACTGGTCATTAATAAATTTATCCTGAAAAGAAGGTTTCTAAGCATTAGAGCAACGATGTTTTGGAACAGCTTTTATAACTGCAGCATAAAATTCAATGTGATTAAACAGCATGATCACAACCTGGATTAAATGATGTGATTGATTGACCAAAATAGCAGGACTCTGATGCTTCCTTATGGTCTATATTACTAGAGGAAAACATAAAAGGCTCTGGACAATAGAGGTATAGATCCTATAACTCTAGATAAGTTTCTGAACTGAAAAATACATTTGTTGTTGCTGATTTTTTTCTTGCCTCACTTAATGTTTAGGTTCTGTCTCTGTTGTTTTGCTATTGTTCAGGTACTTAACTACATCTCAGTCATTAAATATACATTAATTCATTTAGTAATATTAATAAAAATTTTATTATTTCAGTAGATTAGATCTTCACAATGTATTGCTAATCTTTTAGTTATTTTGTTACATTTCAGTTTGGCATGCTGATGCGTAATGTCCATTCCCCTCTCCTCTTAGAGTTTTATTGGTTGCTATAGTTACCAGCCATTGCTCCTCTCATGTAATTTATGTAGGCTAAATTCAGTGTGCCTAAATCTTTTATCATACATATCTTGTTGTTTCTGTTTTGTGGGATGGCAACGTACCCAACCTATTATGAGGAAGACTTCCAAAGAAATGAGTATAGCTTGTCTGCATGACAGTCGGGACTCACAGGGCTGAATCCCTCCCTGCACTGCCATATTTTTTAAATCCACATTAACAATAATCCAACAAGGACTTATACATGCTATAACACAGTCTACCTTGATATTTATTGCTTAATCTATTAAAACTTTTGGCTCTCTTCACACATAGTTGGAGGACCAATTAAAAGTCTAGAGAAGTTTCTCATGTAATTAGGCATTTCAGGACATGCTATTAAGGGCCATCTGTTCTCCTGTTTTGAGTGCAACTGAGAAATGAGATGTTGCCTTTTGAACCTGGGGTTCTGTCTGTCTTGATTGTATATTTGATTAACACTGTAGGGGAGTGGGGGCTAGATTTATTTATAATGGTCTTAATTTGTACAGTTGGTTAAGTATGGTTTATTGGGTAGGATGTTGAACTGTTTAGCATTTGAGATGCCTTTTATTGTTTCAGTGCAAATAATTCTCTTGAACATTTTTCTAGGAGTATCTCCATTGTTTTTCTCTTGTTTACATTCCCCCATCACCTGTATTTTTCCTTTTTGCTACCAGTGATCCAATTTTGCCATTGAGTAAATGGTTACAACTAGAGAGAAATCACTGACATTTCATTGCATTTTGAATTTGGCTAGTAGATCCAAGGAGATCTGAGTAGTACAGCAAAACATATACAGTAAAGTTATGAGAACTGGCTTACTGTCTCCTCTGTAACATCTGTGCAGTACCACTGAAGGCAACTTAGAATACATCAGACTGCCACACAACACGGTGATATGCAAATTAACTTTTAATTTAGGTATTTCTGCTATTCTGCCAGCCAGATGTGTCAATAACGTTAAGAGGAGAGTTCAGGTCCTTTGTATCAGTGCAGCTGGTTATCTACACTTTTCCTGCTAAGTGCCTCTAAGTCCTTACAGAGCAATCACACGCAACAATACTTCAGTTTAAGATTTCTAACAACAACTTACTGGTTCAACTAGATCTTTGCATTAGCACACGCACATTTAAAACCTAAACTTGGCTCTAAATAATACTTGCACTTCTTGTATAGATTCATGCAAATAAAATCAGAGGTCTCATATGTTCTGCATATAGCAAAGTATTCACAAGTCTGTCCAAAGCCAAGACATTTGGTCATTCTGCTTTGGTAATGGCACTATGTTTCTTTATATCTACTATGCTTTGATGTTTCATCCACTTTACGTGCAGCAGCACGTACAGTTGTAGCAATATTCAAATAACACATTTATTCACTCATTCACTCAAATGCAATATTGTATGAAGAATTAAATCTGAAGTATGAGTTTATAATACAATGTGGCTGCACACTTAGCACTGCTAATGTCACTCTCTAGTATCAGCCTTAGGCATGTAATTCCTCGCACTTGTCCAGGCTGGATGGCTTTCTGTAAGTCATAGGAATGATTATAAAAATCCATAAGCCATTTAATAATAGTATTTGAAGATAATTGTAGGCACTTAGGGTAGGATCGTCTCACCAAAAATTAGACAAAGTTATCAAGGAGTGAGTTAGTTACCTTTTGCTCCCTTTAGTGCCAGCAGAAAATAACAGGAAATTCCAGCTTGCAATTATTTTCTCTGACTTAGGGAAGGTGTGTAATTAGGTACCTCATTTGGAGTGAGATGACTCACCTAGGAGCCCACATCCCTCATCATTATGAAGAGCTCAACCTTGACTGCTCTAACCTTTAGTCCCCTGAAGTTAACTTCATCCCCCCAAGGTGTGTTTCCCTGGCCTGCAATTCAATAAACTCAGCATTTTTCAGTTATTAGTAACTGACTCTAGAGATGTTGCTCTCTCTTGAGGAGAAAGGGCATGCATTTTTCTACGGAGAAAATATAAGTGCAGCCACTGTGACCATGAAGGTACAGCTGCTCATGATATACACCATAGTGAATACAGTCATCCAGAATTTATTATCTAATGTGAAGGAGATGTGGATACTTTTGGGTATAACTGGAAAGAATTTAACTTCCTTTTTAAAGAATTGTCCCTGAAATAAAGAGCTTTTTTTGTTTGTTGTTTGGGGTTTTTTTTTAATTTAAAGGGAGGGAAGTTGCCTAAAGAACACAACAAAAGCTATTAAAACTTTGACAGATATTCTGAGCTAGTGAAGTATGAAACTGTGATAATTTTAGCCCAAGTAACATAGAGAGAGATTGAGCATGCCAGAACTTTTTGTTACCATACTTTTGCAGTCTAGAATATTTCTTTGTTGGTTTTTTCCCTTCAGGAATTACTTTGTTTCAAAAATGTAATTATTCTGTAATCAGGAAACTGGGAAAATTAACTTTGACAGTTTTGGGTTTTGGGGTTTTTTAAATGTTTTTTTCATAAAGTATCTGAAAGCAGCAAGATTTGGGGAGAACTGAAATCATCCAAGAACCAGAATTTTCATCTTTGTAGGAGCTCTACTTAAAGGGTCATCCTGCAAAGGTGTTTTCATCTTGGAAATGGACCTGTTGGTTGTCTACTCCCTTGATAATAATAATATACATGACTTCTCACAGTTTTCATGAAATGGAGGATGGTGTAAGTCACTGCGGATTATATTATTACTAGATAGTAAAAATACTGGGTTTATAGATGCTTTTATATAATTTTCTCTATGTCTTAAAACCTGTATCTTCAAGATGCTACAGCAGTGGCTGTGATTTCTCAAAATTTAATAATCATCAGGAATCCTTAGCATGTTCCCTATTATTTTTCTCCATTTGCTTGCTTCATAAGAATCACAGAATCATCAGGTTGGAAGAGACCTTTAAGATCATCGAGTTTAACCATTCACACTGCACTGCCAGGGTCCCTAAACCATGTTCCTCAGTGCCACATCCACACGTCTTTTAAACCCTTCCAGGGATGGGGACTCCACCACCTCCCTGCGCAACCTGTTCCAATGCTCCACAACCCCCTCTGTAAAGAAGTTTTTCCTGATATCTAACCTAGATCTCCCCTGGTGCAACTGAAGGCCATTTCCTCTAGTTCTGCCACTTGTCACATGGGAGAAGAGACCAACCCCCACTTCTCTACAACCTCCTTTCAGGTAGTTATAGAGGGCAATAAGGTCTCCCCTGAGCCTCCTTTTCTCCAGGCTAAGCAACCCCAGTTCCTTCAGCCACAGAGGAACTAAAAAAGATACGCGTGTGAAAGCCAAGGTCTGAAAAATGGCTATACTATGAACAGGATGGAGAAAAGTGAATTTTCTACCACTCTTGACTTTTCCATGCCTTGTCAAAAATATCTGGGCTTCTCAGGCTCCTCCTCAGTCTCAGCAAACTTGTTTATAAATACCTACAAGCGATGTGTTTTCTCATAATTGAGACTGAGTGGCCAGAGATTCAGTAAAGTCCCTGCTATTCAGTGGTGAGTGCAATTTTCCATTCAATACTTCATCTATAGACATAGTGGATCCTTCGTCCCTTGGTGATATCCCTGCTGTTTTCCATGCTACAGTGGAGGTTACAGGAGATTGTTATAGCCTGATCCAGCTGCAAGAACTTGTGAAAAGTTTAGAGCTGTTTTCAGTGACTATCCTGTCCATGGGATTGCCCTGCCTGCCTCTTCCCAAAAAGAGAGAATTGCATGTGAAGTAATTTGTCCCCCTCTGGCAGATGCTTGAAGCTCCATGTCCTGAATGCCTCAGCCTGTGAAGCCCTGAACAGCCTGGGTGGCTAGTGCCTGTTGCATTTCCCCATGGGGATGGGTCTGGGCTGAAGCAGCAGTAGGCACAAACAGGGCACTCCTGCATTGGGGAGCAGTTATCCAATTATATCTTATTCTAGTGAAAGAACAAATGAGAATGGATGTGTGAAAGCACTCCTGTTAAACAGAATATTTTAGACTCTGTATTCAAGATGTGTTTTAATCAAGGGTAACCAAATTTCAGAAAGAGTCCGTCATGCAGACTGAACATTAGTGATATTTTAACAGGCAGAAACGAGGATGAATGGGAGCTTAGCAAATTAATATAGGTCTGGAAAATAAGATTTGATGACTTTTTAATCACTGGATTTCTCAGTATGTAGAGGAAATACATTTATTTTCCCAGTGTTCAGTTTCTTTTTGTACATGGGGGTAATAACACTTCAAATAAGCCTTGTAGGGAGAATTGTTAAAATTGGCAGTTGCTCACAGGTTTTGATAAAAGAATCACTAGTAATTTACTTTGGGCAAGTAAATTCTATGTGCAGATACAGAATTTCAAAGTAAAGCAGGTCATTAAATCATGACATGCTAGGGACTCCTCTCAAACTCTGATGAGAGGGTACCAGAGGACATGTAGTATTTTATGAGATGTCTGTACCATGAGCTGAAAAGGCAATTGGTCATTAAAGAGCCTTTGACAATCTTCAGAGGAAAAGATGAGTTATCACCTTTAAATCTGAAATTACAGATAATTACATTTTCCTCCCTTAATCCCCCTTTAGTTCCAATTAGGGATGCTATTTCTCACTTCCTCTCTCCAAAGTAGGGCTCAATGCCACTATGCATTATTGAACAGCTGCCTTACTTGACCTCAGAGGTGACTGCTCCTCGGTGGAGGATGAAACGAGCCACACAGACTCCTTGACTACATCACAGAGATATTGTGAGTAGCTTAATTAGGTAATGCCCAAGAAGTGTTGTGAAATACTTGTAAGGCCAAATTAATTATGAGTATTAATGCAATCTTGATCTAAAGAGTAATTTGAATAAGGGATAAAATAATGAGATCTTTGTAAGTCACATACAGAGCGCTTTGCTTCTTCATATAAAATATCTTTAAACATTATTTAATATGTTTCCGTGGGCCAGAGCAGGGACAGTACTGCTCAGAAGTGACAGGAATATACACTGCCAGATGTGAGTCATCACTGAACTCCAGCACTCATTTCTTTGTTCACATTTCAAGCACAAGACACCCTGTTCCTTACAACAGAATTGCCTGCAGATGCCTTGGTGGAATGTGAAATGAGGAACCTGCCAGAGGAGAGGGGGTTATTTGGTTTTGTTTTGAAGTTCCCTGTGCAGATCTGTGGTGGCATGGCACAGCCATCCTTGTCCCTGAGTGAAATGCTGGCATTTCTGAAATCAAGCAAACATTCCCTTTGACTTCAGTGGAACCACTATTTCCACCACAAAATGTTTCAGTGCCATGTTCTTTCAGTTATGGAAACATGGAAATGTTGGAAATTATGTGAATTTATGTAGCCATGTAGTCAATTTCCC
>NW_010406378.1:0-7549 GCF_000710305.1 Buceros rhinoceros silvestris | reverse complement strand
ACCTAACTGACTGATCTCTAAATCTCTCTTGAGAGCTGGATGGTCAGCATGGGTTTTCACTGCAGCTTTTTGCTTGGTAGACTTTTTGTGGATACCTCGATGGTGTGGTATCAGATCTATTTTAATAAAATCTGATTGCATGGGAATAGAATTTCTAAGTCTAAATCTTTTAGATTGCTAGGGTAGATTCTTTTGATTAAATATACATATCTATGGTATATTGAAGACATATGCTCTAGGATGAACTAAGTTGCTTCCTAGATCTGCCCTAAGGGGGTCTATGGTACCTAACTACATTTGGGCACATTAATTTTATAATTTTATATTTACTTTTTGGTGAGTACTTGAGGATTTTAATAAAATAGGCCTGGAATAGTGAATTCTTTAATGTTACTGAGCTAGTTATCACAGAACTGTGATCACAGAATTGTGTTTTAACTTTGGAAGCAGCGTATCTCTGCAAACATCTCACTTTGATTACTACCTATTGAAATATTTAAACTGAATAACCATTTTCTTTGCAGATATTGGACAAATACCTCTGATATCACTTATAAGACCAGATTTCCACATGCAGACTTGTTATATAAAACTTGAGCTGATTGACTAAAGAATCCTAGAATCACAGAATGCTTTGGGTTGGAAGGACCTTTAAAGGTCATCTAGTCCAACACCTCTGCAGTGAGCAGGGGCATCTTTAACTAGATCGAGTCGCTCAGGGCTCCATCGAATCTGACCTTGAGTGTTTCCAAGGATGGGGCTTCTTCCACCTCTCTGGGCAACCTATGCCTGTGTCTCACCACCCTCATTGTAAAAAATTTCTTCCTTATATATCTAGACTAAATCTACCCTCTCTCTGTCACCCCTTGCCCTATTGCAACAGACCCTGCTAAAAAATTGATCCTCCTCTTTCTTAGAGACCCCCTGTAAGTACTGGAAGGCCACAGTAAGGTCTTCCTGGAGCCTTCTCTTCTCCAGGCTGAACAACTCCAACTCCTTCCTCACAAGAGAGGCATTCCATCCCTCTGATCATATTCGTAGCCCTCCTCTCGACCTGCTCTGACATTCTGAACATTTAGTTCTAGTCTTTTTATTTTTGTTTACTTCTGTGCTTTGTTATAATGAGAGATGCAGGGTTTTGTGTATCAGAGATTATAATTGCTCATGTCCATAGAGCAGCTCACCAGAGAGTATAATTATTGCTCATCTGTTGGCCTGTCCTAATTTTTCAATACAAAGAGATTAAACTCCTGCCTTGATATCCTTTTCTATGAGGAATGTAATCATAACTGAGAATGAAGTTCACTTTACTCACAAAGACATAGAGTTATCTGAATTGTCACCTGCTGCAGGGACAGTGATGGCACGCAGGGCAGCTGGGCACTCCTGCAGCACAGCCAGTGTCACAGAAATATCCGAGACCACAGAGACATGACAGACAGCGCTGGGTGTACAGGGATAGAGGGCGTTCTCTTTGGTGGCAGAATTCAAGCAAGGTCTTGGAGCAAGTTACATATCTACCACAGTTGAAGAGATTTATTCAGGCTGGAGGTGACATATGCATCGCTCCTGAGCCACAGGAGCAATGGTTTCAAGAATTGAAATGGTATCAAGAATTAGTTTCATGTGGCCCCTGAGGAGTCCCTGAAGACAAGGGCTACAGCAGGGATGGCCAGAGAGCCTGCACCACATGCTCTCATAGGTGCCATGCATGTCCATCTATTTCCAGGTAGAACCTGCTCCAGAATTCAAAAGTGCTTTTATTTCAGGAAGATGCTGGACTGCCCCTTACTCACCTGGAGAGCGGGTGCAGAGGGAGGGAAGGTCTGCCCAGGTACCAGGTATCCATTCCTTTGCTATTACACTGACCTGTACACTGCTGACACTTACGGTTTCTTCTATTTTTTGTCTTATTTTGGGAACTACATCCCCTATCTATAACGCTGACCAAGGTTTCCCCATGAGGTACACGAGCCCACATACAGATGGCCAACCTGCTACAACCAAGTGAACAGACCAGTCACTGTTTCTTCTATAAACTTGGCTGAGGTCTTCCCTTTCACTGTGTCACCATTTACGACTTCCTATACTGACTCCAGAAGAACTGTACATTTTGAAGACAGGGTAAGGAACAGCAGGATTTCTTACATGCCATTCTTTTTACTGAACATGGTGTGTATTTTCTCACAGCCGTTTCAGCATTAGAAGCCAGGTACCATACATGACCATTAGGAGCTTTGCTGACTGTGACATCTCCCCCCCCTTTTTTTTTTCTTGTAGTGAAAGAGGAATTACAATTTTTTAATTCAACCCAGGACCAGAACCCTGATAAGAGTCTTACACAATTGCAATTTTAATGGCTTTAAAGTACCACTTATCATATGCCTGAATTTAGCCCAAAATGACTCAGTAAAAACAACAGTAATTTTTCAGAAATCTGTCTCCATTACAGAAATGCTGGAAGTGGTAAGAGGAGAGCAAGAGAGCTGTTTGTAAATATTACCCAGTCTGTTTTAGCATCACATAGTAGTAAATGTTGACAAACAAGCATAAATTAAGTTCATTCTGCATTTTTAAAATTCATTTTACCTGTATCTTTTGTAAGACTTAGGTCTCACTCTCTCTTATGCATGTATGATTTTAAGTGGTTTTTCAAAACTGAATCAAAAGAGCTGATTCTGTGGAGTTTGCATACACTTGATATATATCTTCAGAATTATTTGTTCTTATGAATCCTTTTAGTTACAGAATAAAGACTGCTTAAACTTCTATTGAGGTAACTCAAATAATTTCCTTATAAAAAACTGAATGAAAACCACAGCATTAAAAGAAGGTTTAAAGATGAGAAAAAAGCCTTTTCATGAGAGCACAACTCTTGAATAATAACTTCAGCTGCAACAGTGAATTCTTACTTATTTAATTAAATCCTAGTGAGCAGTAATTCATGCCATACGAGTCAGGATTTTTCAGTGTGAGAAAATGAACTTTGGTCTTTCCTAATGTGTGCTCTGGGAGTGAGAGGCAGAGTGAAAATATTGTAGCAGGGCATTTCAAACTTAATTTGACTTTGAAGGTAGCTTGGGTGCTGATAACAGCAATTCCTGGTTCTCTGTGCATGTG
Source organism: Buceros rhinoceros silvestris (assembly GCF_000710305.1). NCBI lineage: Eukaryota > Metazoa > Chordata > Aves > Bucerotiformes > Bucerotidae > Buceros > Buceros rhinoceros. The sequence continues at coordinate 4,429 of NW_010406378.1, read as the reverse complement.
TGCAGGAAAAAATGTGTCACTGTCCTTCCCTTTCCCACCCACCAGTTATGTTCATTCATACCGATAGATAACCTGTCTCCACAGTATTCTTCCCAGCATCACTGCCTGTGACCCAGCTGCATCTATTCACCCACCTGCCATGTCAAGCCAGAGCCCTTTTTTTTGCCATCACAGCAGCTCCATGCCCTGCCAAGCAAGCCAGAGTCTGCACACTTGCTGCTGGCAGTGCGTGCTGGAAGGCACATCCTCCCACTCTCGAACACCTTGGCACAGGGGCTGGTGTCAGGACATTCTGGAGTGCCCACAGCTGCTGCAGTACACAGCAGTGAGCCACCCTTACCAATCACCACCTTCCCCCTCCATGCAAATGCTCAGGTCAGCACCTTTGCCGCCGCCGCTGCTGCTCTGAGGTACGAGGCCAGCCGTACCTGTACCCAGCAGGGCAAGGTCTGCAGTAATGCAGTGAAGCTGCTGAGGTTGCAATTCCTCTCAGCTATCCCCAGCTTTCTAAAGGTTAGAGATCTAGATACTGGTCTGTTTCCTTCCCAGCTAATGGAAGGTACAGCTATGATCAGAGCCAAAGCTCAGGTGGACCTCACAGGTCTCCAAAGGTGTCTGTCCTCCACATGCAGGGACCGCAGCTGGCTAACGCTAACTGCATGTGGCATTGCTAAGTCTCGAGAGTTTGCAGAGATAGAGCTTGATTTTAACATGCACTGAAATCATTTTAGTGTTAACAGAACTTTTCTCAGCAAGTGAGTTGCTTTACATAATATTTCCAACTTGCAGATTATAAAACGCAAGATCAATATAAAGAAAAAGTGTTCTCAGTGATAAGAAATATTTTCATTAGAAGCTAATGAAATAAGTTTCTAAACCATTTTACACCAGTTTGCCAATAGTCCAAGCCCAGACTGGGCTAGCTCAAAAGGATTATAAATAATGATTTTTGAAAATTAATAAAATAAATAAAACCACACTAATATTATCTGAGCAAAATTAACTGCGGAACCAAGAAAAATAGAAGCAGATTATTCATGTTTCTCAAAGATTACTGCTGAAAGTATATTTATAACTGTAAGTACAAAGGGGAAGTTGAAACTTACATTATTCATAAATCAGAACATTTAAAGTAATATTAGATAAGTAATTTCATTGAGTATTCATCCACTTAAAAGCCATATATCATAGAAGACCAGTGCTCTCGTTACATGAAGTGCTTCATAATAAATAAGTGAACCACTGAGTAAATCCATCATCTCATTCATAACCTGCACAGAAGAAGATAAAAGTAATCAGTGGGACACAAAATATTAACTAAATCTTTCAATGTTCATTATGAAGTTCTTGTTTAGTATCATATTAAACATTCTCAGACTTTTTTCTCTCCTGTCATTGCTCTTTGATTCTTTATGTTAAAGATGTATCTGAATAGAAAGCCCGAGTCCTATCTTTCGTTTGCAAATAAGAAACAGTTTGAAATTTGGTTAAATACATCAAATGGCACGTCTGGTACCAGAATGTGATTGTGAAGCCCTTCCAATATACTTTCAAGGCATTTTTTTGGAGAAAAAAGTTACTTGCTTGCTTTCTAGCACTGGCATTTACTTTTTACAAATACATTTTCTGTACCTGATTTTTTTGTGATGGAGCTGTTTTGACTGATCTCACAGGTTTAAAAGTCAGTGAAAAACCTCTGTTTCACTGACAAGTGAAGTCTTGATCAGGTATTGCTTTTTCTTCTTAAAGATGAAATAAATATAGAAGCATGTCTTTTAGTATGTTTAGATCAACCATTTCTTCTGCCCATGAACAAAGAACTCAGGTGTGGAGGGAGAAGATGAGGGCTTTCTCTGGGACAGGAGAGAAAGGAGGTGGGGAGGAGGGCGGGAGGAGGGGGGAGAGGTGGGAAGAATAAAATACCCCATAGTTCTTCCTTAAAATCCTTAGAAGATCAACTCCACCTCCCCCTTTGTGTTTTGTGGATGGAGAGATTTGAGATGATTGGTGACAGAGGTGGATTAGCATTAGAACCATTTACTGAAATGTGGAAAAACAGCTCTCCAGGTCAAATACTTCCATATCCTCTGCCTTTTCCAGTGTTAATCGGTTACTCAGTACTGACATCTGAGACAGTACTGACATCTGAGACAGTACTGACATCTGAGACAGTACTGACATCTGAGACAACACGACTGTTGATTCCTGTTGCAAGAAGATTATTGTTGTAAAAATGTTCAACTGACAAAGATTTCAGAGTATATATTATCAATCTGTATAAAAGTCAAATCTTTGTTGGCAATATCTCAGTGGGATTTGTTTGATCCTGCAAAACACAGTTTCTAGCTCTAGCTCAGCTAACTTGTACCAGACTCATACAACTCTAAGCAGACTGCCAATCCCATGTATCAGAGTAAAGGTTTTCAACAGGCTGCAAAACTCATCCCCAGTAGTTTTTGTTCCAGTAACTTTTCTGTTTTTATTGTAGAAAGTTCTTGTGAGTTGATACAAAATCCCTTTCTTACACTGCATCCATCCCAGATGATGCAAAAGGAATTGTCTGAGTATGAATGTACATATACACACACACACATCCATACACATGTGCTCTAATACATACACAACACCAGTCAGACTAATACCTACAACCAAAATTAAAAAGAGGGACTGTTTGACACAAGAACCTGTAAATGCCTACATTGAAAAGGTGAGGATATCTTTTTTTAAAACATTCCTCTTACTGCGGCCACCGACATAACTGACATAGCTCTTCTATCTATCATCAAGTAAATTTTTAATTGCTGCAGGTGAAAGCTAGATTTAAACTAAAGTCTTGGAGGCATGAATTTCCATAGTTACGTACCACTTCAGGATACCACCAGCTTCATCAATTCAGAATTCATTTAGTTATGAGAAAAATATCAAAGTATCTGAAGTTTTGCTTTGATCTGCTCATAAACATTTTGAGATCAGTGGCAAGAATCAAGGTATGGTAATACAAACAAATACAAATACAAACAAATTAAGCATCAGTGAAGAAAATCATTGACATGTCCAAAACTCCCCAAATTCTCAGAAGACTGGATTTCTTCTGAAAGAGTTCTTTCTCAATTAACTAACTCTCCGTGCTCAATAAAACTGAAAAGCTATTAAGCTAAGTTAATAATAAGCTAAGTGAATAAAGTTAGTAACTACAGGAAACCATCTGCTTTTTTGCTAGTCAGCTTCCTGACAACAAGTTGTATCCAAGAGCCGTGGTGTCTGATTAGAAAAACTCTTGGCTCTAGATAGTTCCCTAGAGAAGAAATTTCAACATCAAAATAACAAATGGTTTCCATGTAGTTTTAAATTATTTTTTTCCCCTTGAATTATATAAGGAGATGGAAATTTATTTTCTAATATACCAACCAGGAGCTAGGAAAATTTAGCAACAACAGCCTGGATAGATGGTTGCATACTGAGTATTACAATAGGATGTGACATGCTGCATATTGCAAACGACATTAATCATTAAACACTTTAATGTTAAAGGCCCTTAAGTAATTTATGCAATTTACTGGCTAGTCCACATGTCAGTGTTTCAAAATTATTATTGTACTGTTATAGGTTGTTGAACAATGTCAGTAGTCAGCTCCATTCTTTTCCCACCACCTTATTTTGCGTTTGTCATTTGCAGTATCACTTTATTGAACTCCATTTGCCTGTTTTCTCACTTTGTAGATATAATTCTGTTCCCTGTCCTAAAGTACCCACAGAATAATGTGAATAGGTTCTCTTTGAACTGTACCATCATTATGAATACTTGCTAAAGAATACAAAATTTGCTTGTATTCAGAGGCCAGTAAATATGGAGTCAAGTCAGTCTCAGGTGCTATTGTCAAAGTCCCATTTTTCTACTTAGTTTTGTACATTTGTTGAGTTACATGATTGCATCATTCATAAATAATACTGGGATCACATCCTGACTTCGTCATTTCTGCGGGTTTTGTAACAGTATGCACTCCACTTCAACATCTTAGAAAAATAAGGAAGGAAAAGAAAGAAAAGAATATTTTCTATTCACCATTGTTCAGCACTCAAAATGCTACTCTGAGCCATTTAAAGTTCTACCTGAAAATTTTATCACTAAGCGGTTATTGAAATACACACAGAACACACAGAAGAATTCTATTAACTTAACTAAAATGGAAAGACAGATGTCAAGCACAAAAAAATCCCACAAATTATTAAATATTCCTTTAACATCATCCTGTTCTATAAGGTAGCTGTGAAAGCAGATTACCTCTTGGTTGGAGGAAATATCAAGCAAAATGCTATTACTGCACCCTCTCATTTTAAAATAAGTTGCACAACGTCAAAATGTTTTACTCCTAAAATTTATCTGACATTTTATTTTTCAGTATGCCTCTTTGTATGCATTACGACATTT
>NW_010406377.1:0-4212 GCF_000710305.1 Buceros rhinoceros silvestris | reverse complement strand
ATTTTTCACCCCAAAATACCCATTTTTCACCTCATATCCATCCTTTGAACTCCGAAATTCCTAGTTTTCACCCCAAAATATCCCTTTTTACCCCAAAATTCCCATTTTTCACCCCAAATCCATCCTTTAAACTCCAAAATTCCCATTTTTCACCCCAAAATTCCCTTTTTTCCCCTCAAATCACTCTTCAAACTCCAAAATACCAATTTTTCACCCCAAAATTCCCATTTTTCAGCTCAAATCCACCCTTTGAACTCCAAAATTTCTATTTTTCATCCCAAAATATCCCTTTTTACCCCAAAATTCCCATTTTCCACCTCAAATCCACCCTTTAAACCCCAAAATGTCCATTTTTCACCCCAAAATTGCCATTTTTCACCCCAAAATACCCTTTTTTTACCTCAAATCCATCCTTCAAACCCCAAAATTCCCATTTTTCACCCCAACTCCACCCTTTGAACTCCAAAATTTCTATTTTTCATCCCAAAACACACCTTTTTACCCCAAAATCCCCATTTTTCACCCCAAAATCCCCATTTTCACCCCAAAACGCCCATTTTTCACCTCAAATCCATCCTTTCAACCCCGAAATTCCCATTTTTCACCCCAAAACATCCCTTTTCAACCCCAAATTCCCATCTTTCACCCCAAAATCCTATTTTTCACCCCAAACTACCCATTTTTCACCTCAAATCCACCCTTTAAACCTCAAAATGTCCATTTTTCAGCCCAAAATTGCCATTTTTCACCCCAAAATACCCATTTTTCACCTCATATCCATCCTTTGAACTCCGAAATTCCTAGTTTTCACCCCAAAATATCCCTTTTTACCCCAAAATTCCCATTTTTCACCCCAAATCCATCCTTTAAACTCCAAAATTCCCATTTTTCACCCCAAAATTCCCTTTTTTCCCCTCAAATCACTCTTCAAACTCCAAAATACCAATTTTTCACCCCAAAATTCCCATTTTTCAGCTCAAATCCACCCTTTGAACTCCAAAATTTCTATTTTTCATCCCAAAACACACCTTTTTACCCCAAAATACCCATTTTTCACCACAAAATACCCATTTTTCACCCCAAAATTCCTATTTTTCACCCCAAACTACCCATTTTTCACCTCAAATCCATCCTTTGAACCCTGAAATTCCTATTTTTCACCCCAAAATACCCATTTTTCACCCCGAAATCCCTATTTTTCACCCCAAATCCACCTTTTGAACCCCAAAATCCCCATTTTCCAACCCAAAATTCCCATTTTCACCCCAAAATTCCCTTTTTTTATCTCAAATCACTCCCTAAACCTCAAAATACCAATTTTGCACCCCAAAATACCCGTGTTTCATCCCAAAATTCCCATTTTTCACCTCAAATCCATCCTTTGAACTCCAAAACTTCCATTTTTCATCCCAAAATTTCCCTTTTTACCCCAAAACTCCCATTTTTCACCTCAAATCCACCCTTCAACCTCCAAAATTTCCATTTTTCACCCCAAAATTCCCACTTTTCACACCAAAATACCTATTTTTCATCTCATATCCACTGTTTGAACCCCAAAATCCCCATTTTTCACCCCAAACTACCCATTTTTCACCTCAAATCCACCCTTCGAACCCCAAAATTCCCATTTTTTACCTCAACTCACTCCTTAAACCCCAAACTACCCATTTTTCACCCCAAAATATCCATTTTTCACCCCAAAATCTCCATGTTTCATCTCAAAATCCTGATTTTTCATCTCAAATCCATACTTTGAACTCCGAAATTTTCATTTTTCATCCCAAAATTTCCCTTTTTACCCCAAAATTCCCATTTTTCAACCCAAAATTCCCATTTTTCACCTCAAATCCATCCTTCGACCTCCAAAATTTCCATTTTTCACCCCAAAATTCCCACTTTTCACACCAAAATACTTATTTTTCACCTCATATCCACTGTTTGAACCTCAAAATTTCCATTTTTCACCCCAAAATACCCGTTTTTCACCCCAAATCCACTCTTTAAACCCCAAAATACCCATTCTCACCCCAAAATACCCATTTTTCACCCCAAAATACCCATTTTTCACCCTAAATCACTCTTTAAAGCCCAAAATGTCCATTTTCACCCCAAAATTTCCTTTTTTCCCCCCAAAACACCGTTTTTTACCCCAAAATTCCCATTTTCACCCCAAAATTCCTATTTTTCACTCTAAATCCCTTTAAACCCCAAAATTCACATTTTTACCCCAAAATTTCCTTTTTTCCACCCAAAATCCCCATTTTTCACCCCAAAATACCCATTTTTCACCCTAAATCACTCTTTAAAGCCCAAAATGTCCATTTTCACCCCAAAATTTCCTTTTTTCCCCCCAAAACACCGTTTTTTACCCCAAAATTCCCATTTTCACCCCAAAATTCCTATTTTTCACTCTAAATCCCTTTAAACCCCAAAATTCACATTTTTACCCCAAAATTTCCTTTTTTCCACCCAAAATCCCCATTTTTCACCCCAAAATACCCACTTTCACCCCAAAATACCCGTTTTTCACCCCAAATCCACCCTTTAAACCCCAGAATTCCCATTTTTCAACCCAAAATTCCCATTTTTCACCTCAAATCCATCCCTTGACCTCCAAAATTTCAATTTTTCACCCCAAAATTCCCATTTTTCACCTCAAATCCACCCATTAAACCCAAAATTCCCATTTTTCACCCCAAAATACCCCTTTTCCCCAAACGTTTTCATTTTTCATACCAAAATTCCAATTTTTCACCACAAAATCCCCGTTTCTTACCCCAAATCCACATTCGGAACCCCATTTTTCACCCACTTTTTCCCATTTTTGCCCATTTTTGCCATTTTTCACCCCAAACCTCTCACCGGGTTTCCCGATCCAGAGGACGAGGCTCATTAAACCCCCCTTTTTTTTCCCATTTCCCCCATTTTTTTCCCATTTTCCCCCTTTTTCCTCATTTTTCCAATTTTTTGCCCGATTTTCCCCGTTTCCGCCCGGTTTTGCCCATTTTTGCCATTTTTCACCCCAAACCTCTCCCAGCTTTCCCGATCCAGAGCGGGAGGGGCACTAAACCCCCCATTTCTTCCCCATTTCCCCCACTTTTTCCCCATTTTTCCCCTTTTTTTCCAATTTTTCACCCTTTTTTGCCCATTTTTTCCTGTTTTTCCCCGTTTCAACCCGTTTTTGTCCATTTTTGCTATTTTTCACCCCAAACCTCTTGCTGGGTTTCCCGATCCAGAGAAGGAGGATCATTAAACCCCCCCATTTCCCCCATTTTTTCCCATTTCCCCCATTTTTTCCCAATTTTTCCCATTTTTCCCCATCTTTTCCCATTTTTGCCCATTTTTTGCCCATTTTAGCCCATTTCCTCCGTTTTTGCCCGTTTCTGCCCTTTTCCGCCCCAAACCTCTCACCGGGTTTCCCGATCCAGAGAAGTAGGATCATTAAAACCCCCATTTTCCCCGTTTTTCCCCATTTCCCCCATTTTTTTCCCATTTTTCCCAATTTTTCCCCATTTTTCGCCTATTTTTCCCCGGTTTTGCCCATTTTTGCCATTTTTCACCCCAAACCTCTCACCGGGTTTCCCGATCCAGAGAAGTAGGATCATTAAAACCCCCATTTTCCCCGTTTTTCCCCATTTCCCCCATTTTTTTCCCATTTTTCCCAATTTTTCCCCATTTTTCGCCTATTTTTCCCCGGTTTTGCCCATTTTTGCCATTTTTCACCCCAAACCTCTCACCGGGTTTCCCGATCCAGAGAAGTAGGATCATTAAAACCCCCATTTTCCCCGTTTTTCCCCATTTCCCCCATTTTTTTCCCATTTTTCCCAATTTTTCCCCATTTTTCGCCTATTTTTCCCCGGTTTTGCCCATTTTTGCCATTTTTCACCCCAAACCTCTCACCGGGTTTCCCGATCCAGAGAAGTAGGATCATTAAAACCCCCATTTTCCCCGTTTTTCCCCATTTCCCCCATTTTTTTCCCATTTTTCCCAATTTTTCCCCATTTTTCGCCTATTTTTCCCCGGTTTTGCCCATTTTTGCCATTTTTCACCCCAAACCTCTCACCGGGTTTCCCGATCCAGAGAAGTAGGATCATTAAAACCCCCATTTTCCCCGTTTTTCCCCATTTCCCCCATTTTTTTCCCATTTTTCCCAATTTTTCCCCATTTTTCGCCTATTTTTCCCCGGTTTTGCCCATTTTTGCCATTTTTCAC